>NC_062530.1:27957556-27960056 GCF_022655615.1 Tachysurus fulvidraco
CCCACCCACCCCACCCTCACCCACACCTCCACCCTCTAACACACACATCCACCCTCTACCACCTCCCCCCTCTACCACACACCCTCACCACCTCTCCTAAACACACACCTCCCCGGTACACCCACCTCCACCCTCTAACACACACCTCCACCATCTCCACCACCTCCACCCTCTAACACGCACATCCACCCTCCACCACCTCCACCCTCTAATACACACACCCACCCTCTAACACACCCCTCCACCACCTCCACCCTCTAACACACGCCTCCACCCTCCACCACCTCCACCCTCTAACACACACCTCCACCCTCCACCACCTCCACCCTCTAACACACACATCCACCCTCCACCACCACCACCTACTAACGCACACATCCACCCTCTAACACACACCTCCACCCTCCACCACCTCCACCCTCTAACACACACATCCACCCTCCACCACCTCCACCCTCTAACACACACATCCACCCTCCACCACCTCCACCCTCTAACACACATACACCCTCCACCACCTCCACCCTCTAACACACACATCCACCCTCCACCACCTCCACCCTCTAACACACACCTCCACCCTCTAACACACCCCTACACCACCTCCACCCTCTAACACACACCTCCACCACCTCCACCACCTCCACACTCTAACACACACATCCACCCTCCACCACCTGCACCCTCTAACACACACCTCCACCCTCTAACACACCCCTACACCACCTCCACCCTCTAACACACACCTCCACCACCTCCACCACCTCCACACTCTAACACACACCTCCAGCCTCTAACACACACCTCCAGCCTATTTAACACCTGACTGGAGGAGCTTGTAGATGTTAGTATTGTGAACAAAGTAAATATTTAAATCTTTATATTTTCTGATGTGTTGAAGTTAATTTGAGCTGTAATAGAACATCTGGGTTTAGACCCATGACCTCGTGTGCAGATGTTTACATCACTAACACATGGAGGAGGTTCTAGTGTTAGATCTGTATCATACGCTTAATAATTTCATGTACCACTGTGCTCATACCAGTGTGTGTGTGTGTGTGTGTGTGTGTGTGTGTGTGTGTGTGTGTGTGTGTGTTTGTGTGTGTGTGTGTGTGTGTGTGTGTGTGTGTGTGTGTGTGTGTGTGTGTGTGTGTGTGATTTTTGTTAGTCTGATCACTGAATTTATCACCATGAACATCAGATAATAATCAATTCAAACATTAAAAAATATTGTGCAATAAACATTTACGTGTATTTTTAAGATGTAAATATACAGTAATAAATAATAATAATAAAGTATTTGATTACAACAAAACAAATCATATTTGTAGTTAACTATGTTTTAATTACTGTTGTTAGATTTTAATAATATTATTTAATTATACACAATGACTTGACTAACTTCTGTATGTTGCTTCAGGTGGATAAAAGAGACCACGAGCGAGACGTTAACATTATTTATTTAACTTCAGCATCAACATCACAGGAAAGTTCTGAGCTTCAGTCCAGTTTAAGGACCACTATAAAATACTGTGCTGTATTTATGATATCTTATGAGCTCTTGGCCTGAGAATAAAAGGCTCCGTGTTGATTTAGATTTGATTCTGAGCTGCAGCCAGGTGCTGCATGTGGAGAAAAGAACGTGTGCAGGATTTGTGTTCTTCTTAACCTTCTCCTAAAGGACAAACGTGTTTCAGAACATCTGACTCATTATCTCATCCTCCTGAGCTCCAGCTTCAGGATACACACTGAGCAGGAACAGGTCGTAATTAGTCTCACGCAGGACTCAGGGTTTATTAGAGGAACATCTGACGTGGTGCAGTAAAGAATTCACGTGTCATGTGATCAGCTTGTTCAGTAGGATGGAGATTCCATATTGATGTAGACTTTAGTCTTTACCTCCACTTTCTTCACTGACACGAATATTATCGTTCCAATTTAAAATGCAGAGAAGGTGATTGAATAATTATACTGATCAGTAACTGGTTTAGTCACCTCACATCTTCAGCTACATCCCCGTGGTGTGGAAGTTCATATGAGAGAGACATTATCTACAGATTTATCTACAGATTCTGTCCAGAATGATATCTAGACAGAATACTTCCTGGATAAAGTGCTGAATGAAGCTGGAGTGTGTGTGTGTGTGTGTGTGTGTGTGTGTGTGTGTGTGTGTGTGTGTGTGTGTGTGTGTGTGTGTGTGTGTGTGTGTGTGTGTGTGTAAGTGTAACAGATTAACCTTGGGTCAGATGTCCTTCACACATGAGCAGGTTTACAGCAGAGCAACTGATTTATTCAATAAGTTTAACTAATAAAAGTGTGATAAATCTCCTGCAGGCAGCAAACACAGTTTATACATCACTTTTAGACTGTTAGAGCACAATATAATAGAATAGAATAGAATAGAATAGAATAAAATAGAATAGAATAGAATAAAATAGAATAGAATAGAATAGAATATAATAAAATAAAATATAATATAATATAATATAATATAATATAA
>NC_062530.1:27987556-28007556 GCF_022655615.1 Tachysurus fulvidraco
TTTATTACATATAATGATGAAGACAGATTTATAATGATCTTTATATAATTTATTACATCTCTCGATATTCCCCTCGATATTCCCTCAGTTTTAAATCAGATTAAAAGTATTGGCACCCTGCTCACTGCTGCGTCTTGTGAGGAAGACCAACATATTTCTGAACAAATCAATGCTACAAACCTTTTAGATATAAACTGGTATTTTACTAATTGATTATGATGACAACAATTCAGCCGTCAGAAGTCTTCAACCCCCATAGAATCTCCTCCTCTTTTACAGCCCCAGTGATGGAAAACAGACTCGGGGACTCGGGGGGGGGGGGGGGGTCGTTTATAGATTTGGATTCGTTAGAAAAGCTAAAAAAAGTTCTATAGTTAAAGAGAAAAGGTGATGCGAGTGTTAATGGTGTGTGGCCACCTGCCTGTGAGCTTTGATTAAAGCTACACAGGGCCAGGAGTGTGTGTGTGTGTGTGTGTGTGTGTGTGTGTGTGTGTGTGTGTGTGTGTGTGTGTGTGTGTGTGTGTGTGTGTGTGTGTGTGTGTGTGTGTGTGTGGGCAGGGCCTGCCTTTTTATACTGTACACAACTCTAATTACTCTCCACATCTGCTCACAGCTCGCATGCTAAGCGGCAATTTGCTTGGTCTGGCATATGTTTGAGCTCTGAGGAGAGGGAGCTCTGTGTGTGAGTGTGTGTGTGTGTGTGTGTGTGTGTGTGTGTGTGTGTGTGTGTGTGTGTGTGTGTGTGTGTGTCGCACTGAGAGGCCTCTCTGTGCATGGCTATTATCTGCGTGTCATCAGAACCCCACAAATCAAGGCCTGATGTTAGTCTCTCTCTCGCTTTCTCTCTCTCTGGGAATCACGACATGCTTTCATAACATCATGAAGTCATAAACGTTGTAAAGTCGTGTGGTTTTCCCAATCGGATCCGGTGAAACTCCATCCGGCTCCAGAGTCACTCTGACCTTCCAGACCCGGTTCATGTTGGGTGATCCAGACATATTTACACTGAAGCACTGAGACACTTGTTAAATTCTGGTCTACAGTTAGAATGTTGTTGTTGTTATTATTATTATTATTATTATTATTATTATTATTATTATTATTATTATTATTATTATTATTGTTGTTGTTGTTGTTGTTATTATTATTATTATTATTATTATTATTATTATTATTATTATTATTATTATTATTACTATTGTTGTTATTTATTTGTTTTATTATTATTATTGTTGTTGTTGTTGTTGTTATTGTTATTATTAATAACAATAACAACAACAACAATAATAATAATAATAATAATCATTTTATTAGTAGTAGTAGTAGTATTAATAGTTGTGTTATTATTATTATTATTAGTAGTAGTAGTAGTTTTATTAGTTTTATTAATATTATTATTTAGTTATTATTATTATTATTATTTAATTATTATTATTATTAGTTTTATTTTTATTAAAAATATTTCATAACATTCCAGATTATAAAAAAAGGATCTAAAAATAAAGTTATAGTAATCTAGTTATAATACTAAGAACAAAAGAGCTGTAAATCGCCATAATAAAACAAACTGAGACTTTGTCATATAATGTTTTAACAAATAGAATTCATAACAATGTTCTTCACATGACACTGAAAATATGTCAGATTTGATATCATTATTGTATTAAAGTATAAAATATAAAAGAAATATAACATTTTGTCCAGGTTTTACAGGAAGTGGATGGGGAATTTTGTACATGTTGTAAATTAAAGTTAATCTCAGACCAGTAGGGAATTGTGGGTAAAACACACACACATACACACACACACACACACACACCATGAGTTCACTGAATCGTGAATCTCACTGGGAAACATTTACACACAACACTCACTGTTCTGGAAATAAACTGATGGTGCAGAGAGACAGAGTGAAGGAAAAATACAGACAGACAGACAGACAGACAGACAGACAGACAGATGAACAACAGACAGACAGACAGACAGACAGATGAACAACAGACAGACAGACAGACAGACAGACAGACAGACAGACAGACAGACAGACAGACAGAAAAATAGAAAATGGACAGAATCAAAAAGCAACAGACAACCTTCAAGTCAGAGTTAAGGGAAAGACAAAGACAGATGTGTTACATGTCACTCAAGTGTATAACTTAATATTATAATCGTATGTTTGTGTGTGTGTGTGTGTGTGTGTGTGTGTGTGTGTGTGTGTGTGTGTGTGTGTGTGTGTGTGTGTGTGTGTGTGTGTGTGTGTGTGTGTGTGTGTGTGTGTGTGTGTGTGTGTGTGTGTGTGTGTGTGTGAGGTAGTAGTATTAGTATTAGTAGTAGTATTAAGAAGTAGTATTTCTGAGTATTTCAGCAGGAAGCATGAAGAGCACAGAGCGTCAGAATCGTCTCACCTGGGCTAAAGACAAAAAGGACTGGACGGCTGCTGATTGGTCCAAAGCTCTGTTCTCTGTTCGGTTCTCTGATGAAAGTAAATTTTGCATTTCCTTTGGAAATCAGGTCCCAGAGTCTGGAGGAAGAGATTAGAGGCACACAATAATGTTGCTTGAGGTCCAGTGTAAAGTTTCCACATTCAGTGATGGTTTGGTGTGCCATGTCATCTGCTGGTGTTGGTCCACTGTGTTGTCTGAGGTCAGCGGTCAACGCAGCCGTATACCAGGAAGTTTTAGAGCACTTCAAGCCGCCTGCTGCTGACCAACTTTATGGAGATGCAGATATCATTTTCCAACAGGACTCGGCACCTGCACACAGTGCCAAAGCTACCAGTACCTGGTTTAAGGACCATGGGATCCCTGATCTTAATTGGCCAGCAAACTCACCTGACCTTAATCCCACAGAAAATCTTTGGTTTATTGTGAAGAGGAAGAAGCGATATGCCAGACCCAACAATGCAGAAGAGCTGAAGGCCACAATCAGAGCAACCTGGGCTCTCATAACACCTGAGCAGTGCCACAGACTGATCGACTCCATGTCACACCGCATCGCTGCAGTAATTCAGGCAGAAGGAGCTCCAACTAAGTATTGAGTGCTGAACATGCTCATACTTTACATGTTTATACATTACATGCCCATACTTTACATGTTTATACATTACATGCCCATACTTTACATGTTTATACATTACATGTTTATACTTTCCATGCACATACTTTACATTTTTATACTTTACATGCTCATACTTTACATGTACATACTTTACATGTTTATACTTTACATGCACATACTTTACATGTTTATACTTTACATGCTCATACTTTACATGTTTATACATTACATGCCCATACTTTACATGTTTATACTTTACATGCTCATACTTTACATGTTTATACTTTACATGTTTATACTTTACATGCTCATACTTTACATGCTCATACTTTACATGTTCATACTTTACATGTTCATACTTTACATGTTTATACTTTACATGTTCATACTTTACATGCTCATACTTTACATGCTCATACTTTACATTTTATACTTTACATGTTCATACTTTACATGTTTATACTTTACATGCTCATACTTTACATGCTCATACTTTACATGTTTATACTTTACATGCTCATACTTTACATGCACATACTTTACATGTTTATACTTTACATGTTTATACTTTACATGTTCATACTTTACATTTTATACTTTACATGTTTATACTTTACATGTTTATACTTTACATGTTTATACTTTACATGCTCATACTTTACATGCTCATACTTTACATGTTTATACTTTACATGTTTATACTTTACATGTTCATACTTTACATTTTATACTTTACATGCTCATACTTTACATGCACATACTTTACATGCTCATACTTTACATGCACATACTTTACATGTTTATACTTTACATGTTTATACTTTACATGTTTATACTTTACATGTTTATACATTTCAGTTGCACCAGATATTTTAATAATCCTTTCTTTGTCTTAATCATATTCTAATTTTCTGAGATACTGAATGTGGGATGTTCCTTAGTTGTCAGTTATAATCATCAAAATTAAAAGAAATAAACATTTGTAATATCAGCAGTTTATGTATAATGAATGAATATAATATACAAGTTTCACTTTTAAATAGAATTAGTGAAATAAATCAATGTTTTGATGATATTCTAATTATATGACCAGCGCCTGTATGTCTCTGTTTTTGTATTCTTATTTTGGTGGCTGTGCTAATGAAATGGGGATTAATACATGATGCTGATTATGAGGTACAGTGTGTATGGTACAGTGTGTGTGAGGAACAGTGTGTGAGGTAGAGTTTCTGTGAGAGGTAGTGTGTCTGAGGTACAGTGTGTGTGAGGTCCAGTGTCTGCCAGGGAGTGTGTGTGTGTCAGATACAGGGTGTGAGGTAGTGTTTCTGAGGTACAGTGTGTGTAAGCTACAATGTGTGTGAGGTAGTGTTTCTGAGGTACAGTGTGTGTGAGGTACAGTATGAGGTACGGGAACACAGTGTATGAGGTAGTGTTTCTGAGGTACAGTGTGTCTATGGTACAGTAATAGTGAGATACGGTATGTCTGAGGTACAGTGTGCCTGAAGTAGTGTTTTTGAGGTACTGTGTGTGAGGTAAAGTGTGTCTGAAGTAAAGTTTATCTGAGGAAGTGTTTTTGAGGTACAGTGTGTGTGTGTGTGTGTGTGTGTGTGTGTGTGTGTGTGTGTGTGTGTGTGTGTGTGTGTGTGTGTGTGTGTGTGTGTGTGTGTGTGTGTGTGTTAGGTAGTGTTTGAGGTGCAGTGGGTCTAAGTAGTGTTTCTGAGGTACGGAGTGTGTGAGATTTAGCATGTCTGAGGTTCAGTATGTGTGAGGTACAACGTGTGTGAGGTACAGCATGTGTGAGGTAGTGTTTCTAAGGTACTTTGTGTTTGAGGTAGTGGCTGTGGAACAGTGTGAGTCAGGTACTGTGTATGTAAGGTACAGGATGTGTGAGGTACAGTGTATCTGAGGCACAGTGTGAGTGAGGTACAGTGTGAGAGGTAGTGTGTTTGAGGTAAACTATGTGTGAGGTACAGCATGTCTGAGGTACAGGATGTGTGAGGTACAGTGTATCTGAGGCACAGTGTGAGTGAGGTACAGTGTGTGTGAGGAAGTGTGTGTGTCTGTTGGGGTACAGTGTGAGAGTTAGTGTGTTTGAGGTAAACTATGTGTGATGTACAGCATGTCTGAGATACAGTGTGCATGAGGTACAGCATGTCTGAGGTACAGGGTGTGTGAGGTACAGCATTTGTGAGGCACAGCAGATGTGAGGTACAGTGTGGCTGAGATAGTGTTTTTGGGGTACAGTGTGTGTGAGGTACAGCCTGTGTAAGTTACAGCATGTGTGAGGTACACTGTGTGTGAAATAGAGTTTCTGAGGTACAGCATGTATGAGGTAATGTGTGTGAGGTACAGTGTGTGTAAGGTGGAGTTTCTGAGGAACAGTGTGTGTGAAGTAAAGTGTGTGTGTGAGAGGTAGTGTGTGTCAGGTACTGTGTGTGAGGTAGTGTTTCTGAGGTACTTTGTGTAAGGTAGAGTTTCTGAGGGACAGCGTGTATGAGGTACAGTGTGTATGAGGTAGGGTTTCTGAGGTACAGCGTGTCTCTAGCTTTGAATTTCTGGGTTTCCACATCTCCACTGACTTTCCCTGGATCATCTGTACCTCCTCTCTTATCAGTAACTCACAGAAGAACCTGTGCTCACTGAGGAGCCTGAAATCTCTCATGCTTCTCAGATCCTGTACTGAACATCACTACAGTTATCTGCCACCATCATCACTCTTCATCTTCACATCTACATTCATCTCTTTATGTTTCTACTGCATCATGTTCTACACCTTTATCTCGACACAGTTATCTCATCCCACTCATCTGCTGTTTGCACCACGGGTTTGATGCTAACTGTATTTCTTTGCTTCTGTCGTCTGACAGTAAGGTTGTAAATTTAACTTTAACTTAATTTCACAGTAAGCTCACAATAAGAGGAAAGAATACCAGAATCAGCAAACCTGAGAGGAACCTGAGGGAACGTGATTAGATCTCAGTGGTGTCAGTGGTGACTGGAGCGCTGTGACCTCGGAATCGGGAACAGCAAATTTCCAGACGTTTGAGAAATGACATCATAAACCTCAGTCCTGAGAACAAAGAGCAGATACACAACAGAGCAGCAGCTTCGCTCAGTCACTCAGGATGAAACCACAAGCAGTCGGGAACTTTACTGTATTACTTGGATATACCTGCATTACTGCACCAACATGTAGGACGACAACAGACAGCAACATCATCAAAAACTGTAACAAAAGCAACAACAAATAAACACAAGTTCACTCTCACACAGACCGTGTGTTTATACAACACTCTATAAAAAGCTCAGAGAATTTTGAAAACCTCATTAAGGTCACAGCGTTAATGCACCGCTCACTCCAGCAGTGTTTACACCTCCAGTTTACACCTAACATTCTTCAGCTAATGGGCACACACATACACACACACACACACACACACACACACACACACACACACACACACACTCACACACACACACACTTAAATAGTTTTAAACAATAGCCCAGTCATTCAATCATTCATTTTCTACCGCTTATCCTAACTTCTCGGGTCACGGGGAGCCTGTGCCTATCTCAGGCGTCATCAGGCATCGAGGCAGGATACACCCTGGACGGAGTGCCAACCCATCACAGGGCACACATACACTCTCATTCACTCACACACACTCATTCACACTCACACTCACACACTACAGACAATTTTCCAGAGATGCCAATCAACCTACCATGCATGTCTTTGGACCGGGGGAGGAAACCGGAGTACCCGGAGGAAACCCCCGAGGCACGGGGAGAACATGAAAACTCCACACACACAAGGTGGAGGTGGGAATCGAACCCCCAACCCTGGAGGTGTGAGGCGAACGTGCTAACCACTAACCCCATAGCCCAGTCAGTGTGCATAAAAATAAAAGACTTCAGGTATATAAGCGCCACCTCCACACTTCAGTCCACGCCCCCTACCTGAGTGTGACCCAGATTATAAAATTAGATGAGTTTTTGTCCTTGTTTACAGACATCCTGGGTGTTCAGAGTCACGAACACATCATCACACCATTCTTACTGAGACGCTGATTGATTGTTTTTGAAGCAAACTGTTTATTTTAGTGACAAAGGGCCGATGAGTAAATATTAAAACATTCGTCTTGAGGATGGAGTCACACCGCCCTCTGGTGGCGAAAAAGAGAATCACACTTTAATTTCAGAAATTCATCATCTAAAACTTCTCCAAGTTGAGGAGGTTCATTGCTAAAATTATTCTAAACTTCAAGTCTTAGTGTGTGTGTGTGTGTGTGTGTGTGTGTGTGTGTGTGTGTGTGTGTGTGTGTGTGTGTGTGTGTGTGTGTGTGTGTGATATTTTATAATTTATTGTAATTACTTTTATAAAAACTTTTATCACATTTTTATCACATGAACAGTTGAGTTATACATTTATACATTTTTTTATTTGTTTATTTAAATTTTTTGGCTGTTTTTTATTGAAATTTAAACAATAAGAATGTAGATGAATGTGATTATCAGCTCGGTCACCAGGGGGCGGTCACGTGTTCATTCTGCTGGTCAATACCGGTGACCTATTCCCCGCCCTCTAGCGTTAGGATTGGACGGTAGAATGTAGGGAACATGTGCTGATTGGCTTTCCTACCATGAAGGTGAACTTGTAACCAATCAGAGAGCGGAGCGTTGTCTCCGGGTCCATGCTGTATTTATCCCCTCAGTGTGTTCACATGCTGCAGGATGATGAGATAAAACTCCAGTTATTTGTGTAAATCTTTATAATAATAAATACATAAAAACTCTTTATAATCATAAATACATTATTGTTGACGGTAAGACTGGGTTTTATTTACACTGTGTTTGCTACAGAGCTGCAGATGTAGCCGTCAAAGTGCTAATGCTAATGCTAATGGCAGGGTTTCTAACCTTACAAAAGAAATCCATTTAAATATATTTTAACATCTTCATCATCATCTTCATCATCTGATTGTGGAAGTGTGTGTTTGTTTTGTGAGCATTTACACAAACGTCTACGCACATGGAAGTGTCACCTTTATTATTATAATAATAATAATAATCCTAATAATATACTTATGTTATTAAAATAAAAGTTCCTGACTTTAGTGTAATGTTTTTGCTGCGGGGAGATTTAAGTTTATAAAAATAAAAGCTGTTAATTTAGTAACAGAGCTACAGTAACTTTGTAACTCATTGTGTGTGTGTGTTTGTGTGTATCTCTGTGTGTGTTTGTGTGTGTTTGTGTGTCTGTCTGTCTGTGTGTGTGTTGTTTGTGTGTGTTTGTGTGTCTGTCTGTGTGTGTGTGTGTCTGTCTGTGTGTGTGTGTGTGTGTGTGTGTGTGTTGTTTGTGTGTGTTTGTGTGTCTGTCTGTGTGTGTGTTGTTTGTGTGTGTTTGTGTGTCTGTCTGTGTGTGTGTCTGTCTGTGTGTGTGTGTGTGTGTTGTTTGTGTGTGTCTGTGTGTGTCTGTGTGTGTGTGTTGTTTGTCTGTCTGTGTGTGTTTGTCTGTGTGTGTGTGTGTGTGTGTGTGTGTTTGTCTGTGTGTGTGTTGTTTGTGTGTGTGTCTGTGTGTGTGTTGTTTGTCTGTGTGTGTGTATGCGTTGTTTGTGTGTGTGTTTGTGTGTGTTGTTTGTGTCTGTGTGTGTGTGTGTGCGAGTCTGTGTTTGTGTGTGTGTGTGTGTGTGTGTGTGTGTGTGTGTGTGTGTGTGTGTTTCAGGACACAGCCATGCCCCAGGATCTGCAGGTTCTCCCCCCGGACCACTCGGACATTGGGACTCAGCGATGTCGTCTCGGCCCGACAGTGATGGAGGATCTTAAGCTGCGTCTCGGGTCTCCGGTGCTGGTGACGCTGCCGGGCGGAGCTTCCTGTCTCTGTACGGCGTGGCCACGTCCGGACCTGGCCGATGCTTACCTGCAGCTGGACACCACCTGCTCTTCTCCAGACCTCGACCCGAAAGCTCTCCATGGACTCCGCCTTGGGGTGGAGCGGCTCAGGGCTCTGAGGTGTCCGTGTGTGAAGCGTCTGCACGTGACTGCCCTGGTGCAGAGTGACGAGTACAAACAGAGGACATCTGTGCAGGTGGTCAGAGCGCTGGCTGCGGAGCTGCTTATGGGGTTGTATGTCCACAACAAGCACCTGGTGAACATCTCACACACAGGAACCCCAGTTCAGTTCCTGCAGGTGGACAGCTTGAACTCGGGGTCTCTCGAAGCGGGACGTGTGACGTCCGAGACTTGTCTGGAGCTGGTGTCGGTTCGTACGGTAGAAACACACCGGCGCTGGGCACGTGATAGTTATGCTGTGGATTTGGGTGGACTGGAGGAGGTTCAAGCCTCGCTGAAGGAGATGCTGACGCTCCCACTGCGTTATCCACTCAGCACACAGCATGTGGGCGTGGCAGGGGGGCGTAGCGCATTGCTGGTCGGGCCTCCAGGCGTGGGGAAGACACAGCTGGTGCGCAGTGTGGTGCGGGACGTGCAGGCAGCACTGGTGATGGTGAGTGGGCCAGTGGTGGTGGGGTCACGACCTGGAGAGAGCGAAGAGAATCTGCGTGCTGCGTTTACTAAAGCCTCAGAAGCAGCCAGAGATGAAGCCTGTGTGCTCTTCATAGACGAGATCGACGCTCTGTGTCCGAAACGGAGCTTCAGCACCGGAAACCCGGAGAACCGACTCGTCGCTCAGCTCCTCACCCTCATGGATGGAATCTGCAGCAGTGAAGGTTTTGTCATCATCGGAGCCACCAACCGGCCAGACGCCCTGGACCCGGCGCTCAGGAGACCCGGTCGCTTCGACAGAGAGGTACAGAACCAGCACCATCATCATCACGACTGTTAGTTTAACTAAACTAGATGTTCATCTGATGGGAGAAAAAAGAACAGAATATAGAGAAAGAGAGCAAAAAAACAAGAAAGAGAGAAAGGATGAAAGACATAAAGCAGGAAGAAGGAAAGAAATAAAGAATGTTCTCTAAAATGTGGAGTAAACACTTAGGGAGTCTGTGAATGTGTGTATGTGTGTGTGTGTGTATGTGTGTGTGTATGTGTGTGTGTGTGTGTGTGTGTTATGGTTGTAATGTGTGTGTGTGTGTGTGTGTGTGTGTGTGTGTGTGTGTTATGGTTGTAATGTGTGTAGTTTGACTTGGAGCTGCTGATTGGTCATCTGCTGTATCACTCACCATCATCTTTAGCTGTCAGTTAAAATGTAATTGATGTCATACTGTGTGTGTGTGTGTGTGTGTGTGTCTTTATGTGTGTGTGTTCCAGATAGTTGTAGGTGTTCCCACTCTGCAGCAGAGGTACCAGGTTCTGCAGTGTGTGTGTCGCAGTGTTCCGCTCTCCACCAGTGTAGATCTAAAGTCCATTGCAGAGATGACCAGCGGCTACGTGGGGGCCGATCTGAGCGCGCTCAGTAGAGAGGCAGCGCTGCAGGCACTACTGCACTCTACACAGGTAACACACACACACACACACACACACACACACACCTGAGACCACACTGTACACCGGTAGTTTTGACGCTGATGGTCTTTCAGGGCGGAGCTGATTCGGTCCAATCAGGAGGTGAAGATGGGAAAGTGAGAATGGAGCATTTCCTGAAAGCTCTGCGATTGGTTCCTCCGTCCTGCTTGAGGAGCAGTGTGGGCGTGGCCGAGTTTAAACCTGTCACCTGGGAGCGAATCGGAGGACTGGAGGAAGTAAAGCTCAAACTCAGACAGGTGAGGAGAGAAAATACACACACTTATATACACTCTGTTACACACACACACACACACACACACACACACACACACATATACACTCTGTCACACACACACACACACACTTATATACACTCTGTCAAACACACACACACTTGTATACACACTGTCAAACACACACACAATTATATACACTCTGTCACACACACACACACACTTATATACACTCTGTCACACACACACACACACACTTATATACACTCTGTCACACACACACACACACACTTATATACACTCTGTCACACACACACACACACACTTATATACACTCTGTCACACACACACACACACACACTTATATACACTCTGTCACACACACACACTTATATACACTCTGTCACACACATACACACACACACTTGTATAAACTCTGTCTCACACACACACACACTTATATACACTCTGTCACACACACACACACACACACACACTTGTATACACTCTGTCTCACACACACACACACACACACACACTTGTATACACTCTGTCTCTCACACACACACACACACACACACACACACACACTTGTATACACTATGAGTTTTTTCAGATTAATGTATTTCTCTTTTCTTTAATTCATTCTTTCTCCTAATTAAGCATGAATAATGTGTGTGTAGAGTGTGGAGTGGCCAATGAAGTTCCCCGAGGCATTTGTGCGTATGGGTGTGTGTCGTGCGAGGGGTGTGTTACTGTACGGACCGCCGGGCTGCGCTAAGACCACGCTGGTGAAAGCAGCTGCATCTTCATCACACTGCAGCTTCCTCACATTGAGTGGGGCAGAGCTTTACTCCCCCTATGTAGGGGACTCCGAGAAGGCACTTGCTCAGGTAAACACACACACGCGCACACACACACACACACACACACACACAGAGTTTATAAGTGATAGCTCTGGCTCTCTCAGCTGTTCCGTCAGGCGCGGGCGTGTTCTCCTGCCATCGTGTTTCTGGACGAGATTGACGGCTTGGTGGGATGTCGTGACACCGGAGGCGGTTGCCGTGGCAGCAGTGTACAGGCTCAGGTGTTGTCTGTCCTGCTGAATGAGTTAGATGGTGTGGGCTTCAAAACCACTGAGAGACGAGAGACAGGACAGAGTGAGAGGGATAACAAGAGAACACCTCGAGACCAACAGGTGAGTGACGCCAACAACAACAACGTGATCAACTGAACTGGTTTATAGGTCTTAACTTCTGTGTGTGTGTGTGTGTGTGTGTGTGTGTGTGTGTGTGTGTGTGTGTGTGTGTGTGTGTGTGAGATAGATGCAGCTACAGGAATTATGTAATCAGGACGTCATGATAGTCGCTGCCACTAACAGGCCGGACATGTTGGACAGCGCTCTGCTTCGCCCGGGCCGATTTGACCACATCATATACGTCCCCCCACCTGACCTACAGGTAACCTTTTAGCCACACCCACAATTACCTGACAGAAAGGAACTGGAGCGCTTTTACTCCTAACTTGCATAACCTCTAAAAATTGCGTGTGTGTGTGTGTGTGTGTGTGTGTGTGTTCAGGCTCGTCTGAACATCCTGCAGCTACACACAGAGAAAATGCCGCTGAACTCGGATGTGTGTTTGGAGGATCTGGCAACTCAGACAAACCTGTTCTCTGGAGCGGATCTGGAAAGCCTCTGCAAGGAGGTTACAACTTTTTATTAATAGTATTATTATTGTTACAGTCTGGCTAGAGGAGAATGTATTGTTGAATTAGCTGATTTCCTTATTGTGTGTGTGTGTGTGTGTGTGTGTGTGTGTAGGCGGCTCTGTTAGCTCTTCATGAAGAAGGTATGAGTGTGTCAGCGGTGCAGCAGAAACACTTCCAGAAGGTTTTACACACTTTTCAGCCATCTATCAGCCCACAGCAGATCCTGCAGCACCAGCAGCTCTTCAAACACAACTACAGTTAGCATGTGATGGTTAGCACTGAGGTTAGCATGTGGCTAACACTATGTGTATTCTGTGACGTGACATACGGCTAAGTACCGTGACCCAGACTCCGAATTTGTCCTCTGCATTTAACCCATCCGAAGTGCACACACACAGCAGTGCACACACACACACACACACAGCAGTGCACACACACACACAGCAGTGCACACACACACACACAGCAGTGCACACACACACACACCGTGAACACACACACACAGAGCAGTGAACACACACACACCATGAACACACACCCGGAGCAGTGGGCAGACATTTATGCTGTGGCGCCCGGGGAGCAGTTGGGTGTTCGGTGCCTTGCTCAAGGGCACCTCAGTCGTGGCCGGCCCGAGACTCGAACCCACAACCTTTGGGTTACGAATCAGACTCTCTAACCATTAGGCCACGACTGCCCCAAATATTCAATATGCTAATGCTAATAATGCTAATGCTCAAGAACATTATTAACTGTTTCACTGTTAAAACTTCTGATTAAAACATTTGACTGAAGGTTTGAGATTTTTATTGTAAAACAAGTGATGGCCAAAAACGAGTGGGACGTGACGAGCTACACGAGTGGGACGTGACGAGCATGTCTGAGCAGGAGACCACTGCATATTCACTGTGTGTGTGTGTGTGTGTGTCTGTCTATAAATATGTCCTTTGTGTCCCCTGTCTGCTGCAGACGTGACATTTTTAACTCCACAGTCACTCAACACTTCAGCAGCTTCCTGAACAAATCTTCTCTATGATACTGAGGCTCGAACCTGCTGTTCCTGACTCCTCCCACTGGGCGGGGCTTAGCTTAAACAGAGCTTAAGCATGATCAGAAGCCTCAGGCTGACAGCATGGTGAGGGTTTAATTCCTCCACCCCACTTTGACACAGTTTTATTTCATTTGGTGAATTAGTGTGTCTTTGGGCTCCATGTTGTGTATTAACACTTATTATTATTAATGACCTTCATGGTGTTTAATGTTCCTGACACTGAACTAACAGCTGGAATCAGTTCAGCAGGAATAAGAACATACAATAATGTATAAATAATATATAAATAATATATAAATAATGTATAAATGATATAAATAATGTATAAATAATATATTAACTTACACAAAATAATATATAAACAAAGCTACAATTTACTTTTGAAATAATTCCCAATCAAATAAAAGACGATTCTTTGTTCAGTTCCTTGTTGTGTCTGTTTTATAGTGAGATGTTTAGCACTAAAGTCTCCTGGATGTGAGTTTAGTGTTCAGTGTTGTGATGGTCGCAGGCTGTGTGCTGGTGAAGGCCAAGAGAAAGCAGCATGTGGTGTAACAATACACACACACTCACACACACGCTCTCTCTCTTACACACACTCACTCACACACTCTCACACACACACACTCACTCACACACTCTCTCTCTTACACACACACTCACTCATACACTCACTCACACACACTCTCTCACACACACACATTCTCTCACACGCTCTCTCTCTCACACACACACACCCAAACTCTCTCTCACACACTCTGACACACACACTCTCTCTCACACACTCTCACACACACACTCACACACACACCCAAACTCTCTCTCACACACTCTGACACACACTCTCTCTCACACACGCACACACACTTACTCTCACACACGTACACTCTCTCTCTCTCTCATACACACACACCCCCAAACTCTCTCTCATACACACACTTACACACACACACACGATGCAGAACCTAGTTATTCACTGTGGACAGCAATTTAATTTAATTGTACTGGGAAACTTGCTTCCTTGCTGTTCATATGACAATAAAAGCTTTAAATCTAAATCTAAATTCTTCAGCGTTCTTTTTAGTCATGTGACCAGCAGGTGGCGCCACAGACAGTATGGAGGATGACTGTTGCTATAGAGACAGAGTTTCCTGATAGGCAGGGTGTGTGTGTGTGTGTGTGTGTGTGTGTGTGTGTGTGTGTGTGTGTGTGTGTGTGTGTGTGTGTGTGTGTGTGTGTACGTGCCATCGTCCTCGTCTCAGCTGCAGTTAAAGTCTGAGCGCTGACGGGAAACTGCAGAAAGTCTGTGTGTGTGTGTGTGTGTGTGACCTCCACTACAGCTCAGGTGAGTGTTAAAGCCTCCACACTCCATCACATTACACCTTCATCTTCATCTTCATCATTGTCATCTGGGGTCTTTTTATGTTTGTAGAAAATGGTGACTGGAGGATTTATGCAGATGCTCAGGAAGAGAAAGGAGGTGAGTTTTATATTGTGTGTGTGTGTGTGTGTGTGTGTGTGTGTGTGTGTGTGTGTGTGTGTGTGTGTGTGTGTTTAAGATCACATCATTTTGGAGTGTAATGTTGAAACTCGATCTGTTTTTGGAAATAAACTTGTTGAAGCAGAAATGTGAGCGTTTATAACGAGACTCTAAACATGACGAACAAATTCTTTTCCTTATGCAAATGAGGCTTATTAAATATGCATACAATTTAAAGCAATAATTAAACGATTTAATTGAAATATTATAAAAATTAATACTTAAATCTTTACATAGAAAACATCAAAAACTAAAAAAAAACTCTCTGTGTAATAAAAGTCTAATTATTGAGAGGATTTAATGAGTGTAAATGTTGATGTATTATGTCTGTAATATCAGGTCATGAAGAAAGTGGGCGTGTCAATCACACCGCTAGATGACGGTAAAGTGGGCGGGGCTTAAAACATAGTCATGTTCAAATCAGTCAACTTTTTGATATTTGTTCTAAATCAGTTGATACTTAATGAAAGTGTGAGTTTTACCTTCTCACCTTCATCCGAACCTAAACCTTCAGTCACACACAAACACACTCAGGTAGACTACTGACTCTGGGTGGTCTGATAGAAAGTATTGGCACCCATGTGGTCAGTAGATCAGTTTCTGCTGTTTCACTCCGCAGCTCATCCCTCTGATCGGCTTCATGGCGTTTGCGGCGACCGGAGCCACGTCGGCCTGCTTCTACTTCCTGTTCACCAAATCAGATGTTATGTAAGAATTTTTGATGTGTTTGTGTTTACTTGTTTACGTGTTTACTCATCAATAAAAGTATAAAATAATATAAAATATAAATGGATTTCTCCTGCAGATTGAACAAAACCTCAAACCCTGAACCCTGGGAGAGACTCGACCCGACTAAACCACAGAAGGTCAGAAGTCTCATCTCTACTGGGTTTTTTTTTTTTTCTTCAGAATTGAATCTACATTTAATTCTAATATTTTTTTACATACACACTTAAATTATTCACAATAACGATTGTGTATTTGTAATATTTAATATTTAATGGTTGTGTGTGTTTGTGTGTGTGTTCAGCTCATCACCATTAATCAGCAGTGGAAGCCGGTGGAGGAGCTGGAGATGGTGAAGAAACTGACCAAATAAGATGAAGATGTCATGATGATGTGTAAACTGTGTGTGTAAAACTATACGTACTGCTGAAGGATATATAAACATGCACTGCTACTGTTGTGTACTGTATCAGAGCTGTATTATTTATTTATTGAACATTGCAGATGATTGTGTGTCTGATCATTATCACAGCACTGAACACTGACGCTGAATGTGTGATTCCTCAATGTGACGATTAATGTGTAGATTTAACTATCTGAATCTCTGGGAGGCTGAAATTGGGAATAAAAAGAAACTAAATGAAAGTGTGTGTGAACTTCCTGATTCCTGAGCTGGAGAAAAGATCAGAGCTTATAGATGTTACAGAGCTTATAGATGTTACAGAGCTTATAGAGCTTATAGATGTAGAGCTTATACTGTAGATGTTACCAAACATAGTGCTTATAGATGTTATACAGTAGATGTTATAGAGGTTATAGATGTTATAGATGCTGTAGAGCTTATAAAGCTTCTAGATGTCATAGAAGTTATAGAGATTATAGATGTAGAGCTTATAGATGTTACCAAACTTATAGATTTTATAGATGTTACAGAGCTTATAGCGCTTATAGATGTTATAGAAGTTATAGAGATTATAGATGTAGAGCTTATAGATGTTACATAGCTTATAGCGCTTATGTATGTTATAGAAGTTATAGAGATTATAGATGCTATAGATGTAGAGCTTATAAATTTTACAGAGCTTATAAAGCTTATAGATGTTATAAATGCTGGAGAGCTTATAGATGTTATACAGTAGATGTTATAGAGGTTATAGATGTTATAAATGCTGTAGAGCTTATAAAGCTTCTAGATGTTATAGAAGTTATAGAGATTATAGATGTAGAGCTTATAGATGTTACAGAGTTTATAGAGCTTATAGATGTTACAGAGCTTAAAGCATATGTAATACAGTAGGTGCTATAGATGCTATAGAGGTTATAGAAGTTAGTAAATGTTATATAACTGAAAAATATATATTTTAAAAGCCTGCCTGTATAAAGAGTAATCTAGAGCGGGGTAATAAACACTTCTGGGTTTAGTCACTGCACTGTGTTTACTGACTGAGTCACTTATCATTACGTGAGATCCCACCAGCAGCTCAGTGTCTGAAATGAGGATGTGAAAGTGTGATGTGTATTATACAAAAGTGCTAAAGTGAACTCTTTATCGTACCCGACACACAACACTGTTATTTACCATGTGCACTCACACTACTTTACTGATCTGTCATATGTTCTGTATTCATATTTAATATTCATGTTTGTATTGTCTCTGTATAGTCTGTATTGTCTCTGTATTGTCTTTATTGTCTCTGTATAGTCTGTATTGTCTCTGTATAGACTTTATTGTCTCTGTATAGTCTGTGTTGTCTCTGTATAGTCTGTGTTGTCTCTGTATTGTCTTTATTGTCTCTGTATAGACTGTATTGTCTCTGTATAGTCTGTATTGTCTCTGTATTGTCTTTATTGTCTCTGTATAGTCTGTATTGTCTCTGTATAGTCTTTATTGTCTCTGTATAGTCTGTATTGTCTCTGTATAGACTGTATTGTCTCTGTATAGACTGTATTGTCTCTGTATAGTCTGTATTGTCTCTGTATAGTCTGTATTGTCTCTGTATAGTCTGTATTGCCTCTGTATAGACTGTGTTGTCTCTGTATAGTCTGTATTGTCTCTGTATAGTCTGTCTTGCCTCTGTATAGACTGTGTTGTCTCTGTATAGTCTGTATTGTCTCTGTATAGTCTGTATTGTCTCTGTATAGTCTGTATTGTCTCTGTATAGTCTTTATTGTCTCTGTATATTCTGTATTGTCTCTGTATAGTCTTTATTGTCTCTGTATAGTCTGTATTGTCTCTGTATAGTCTTTGTTGTCTCTGTATAGACTGTATTGTCTCTGTATAGACTGTATTGTCTCTGTATAGTCTGTGTTGTCTCTGTATTGTCTTTATTGTCTCTGTATAGTCTGTATTGTCTCTGTATAGACTGTATTGTATCTGTATAGTCTGTATTGTCTCTGTATAGACTGTATTGTCTCTGTATAGACTGTATTGTCTCTGTATAGTCTTTATTGTCTCTGTATAGTCTGTATTGTATCTGTATAGACTGTACTGTATCTGTATAGACTGTATTGTCTCTGTATAGTCTGTGTTGTCTCTGTATAGACTGTATTGTCTCTGTATAGTCTGTATTGTCTCTGTATAGACTTTATTGTCTCTGTATAGTCTGTGTTGTCTCTGTATTGTCTTTATTGTCTCTGTATAGACTGTATTGTCTCTGTATAGACTGTATTGTCTCTGTATAGACTGTATTGTCTCTGTATAGACTGTATTGTCTCTGTATAGTCTGTATTGCCTCTGTATAGACTGTGTTGTCTCTGTATAGTCTGTATTGTCTCTGTATAGTCTTTATTGTCTCTGTATAGTCTGTATTGTCTCTGTATAGTCTTTATTGTCTCTGTATAGTCTGTATTGTCTCTGTATAGTCTTTATTGTCTCTGTATAGACTGTATTGTATCTGTATAGACTGTATTGTCTCTGTATAGTCTGTATTGTCTCTGTATAGACTTTATTGTCTCTGTATAGACTGTATTGTCTCTGTATAGTCTGTATTGTCTCTGTATAGTCTGTATTGTCTCTGTATAGTCTGTGTTGTCTCTGTATAGTCTGTATTGTCTCTGTATAGACTGTATTGTCTCTGTATAGTCTGTATTGTCTCTGTATAGACTTTATTGTCTCTGTATAGACTGTATTGTCTCTGTATAGACTGTATTGTCTCTGTATAGACTGTATTGTCTCTGTATAGTCTGTGTTGTCTCTGTATAGTCTGTGTTGTCTCTGTATAGACTGTATTGTCTCTGTATAGACTGTATTGTCTCTGTATAGTCTGTGTTGTCTCTGTATAGTCTGTATTGTCTCTGTATAGTCTGTATTGTCTCTGTATAGTCTGTAATGTCTCTGTATAGACTGTGTTGTCTCTGTATAGTCTGTATTGTCTCTGTATAGTCTTTATTGTCTCTGTATAGTCTGTATTGTCTCTGTATAGTCTTTATTGTCTCTGTATAGACTGTATTGTATCTGTATAGACTGTATTGTCTCTGTATAGTCTGTATTGTCTCTGTATAGATTTTATTGTCTCTGTATAGTCTGTATTGTCTCTGTATAGTCTGTGTTGTCTCTGTATAGTCTGTATTGTCTCTGTATAGACTGTATTGTCTCTGTATAGTCTGTATTGTCTCTGTATAGACTTTATTGTCTCTGTATAGTCTGTGTTGTCTCTGTATTGTCTTTATTGTCTCTGTATAGTCTGTATTGTCTCTGTATAGTCTGTATTGTCTCTGTATAGTCTGTATTGTCTCTGTATAGTCTGTATTGTCTCTGTATAGTCTGTAATGTCTCTGTATAGTCTGTGTTGTCTCTGTATAGTCTGTATTGTCTCTGTATAGTCTGTGTTGTCTCTGTATAGTCTGTATTGTCTCTGTATAGTCTGTATTGTCTCTGTATAGTCTGTAATGTCTCTGTATAGTCTGTGTTGTCTCTGTATAGTCTGTATTGTCTCTGTATAGTCTGTAATGTCTCTGTATAGTCTGTGTTGTCTCTGTATAGTCTGTATTGTCTCTGTATAGTCTTTATTGTCTCTGTATACTCTGTATTGTATCTGTATAGTCTGTATTGTATCTGTATAGACTGTGTTGTCTCTGTATAGTCTGTATTGTCTCTGTATAGACTATTGTCTCTGTATAGTCTGTATTGTCTCTGTATAGTCTGTATTGTATCTGTATAGTCTGTGTTGTCTCTGTATAGTCTGTATTGTCTCTGTATAGTCTGTATTGTCTCTGTAT
>NC_062530.1:28012556-28020056 GCF_022655615.1 Tachysurus fulvidraco
GTGTAGAATGAGTGTGTGTATAATGTGAGTGTGTGTGTACAATGTGTGTGAGTGTGTGTAGAATGTGTGTGTGTATAGAATTTGTGTGTGTGTAAGAGTGAGTGTGTGCGTAATGTGAGTGTGTGCGTGTGTGTAGAACGTGAGTGTGTGAGTGTGTGTAGAATGTATGTGTGTGTAGAATGTTTAAGCAGAGTTAGCGCCATCTTGTGTGTGTGTGTGTGTGTACAATGTGTGTGTATGTAGAATGTGAGTGTGTGTGTAGAATGTGTCTGTGTATGTGTACAATGTGTGTGTGTGTGTGTGTAGAATGTGAGTGTGTGTGTAGAATGTGAGTGTGTGTGTGTATGTGTAGAATGTGAGTGAGTGTGTGTGTAATGTGTGTGTGTGTGTAGAATGTGAGTGTGTGTGTGTAATGTGTATGTGTAGAATGTGAGTGAGTGTGTGTGTGTAGAATGTGTGTGTGTGTGTGTGTAGAATGTGAGTGTGTGTGTAATGTGTGTGTGTAGAATGTGTGTGTGTGTGTGTGTGTAGAGTGTGTGTGTGTAGAATGAGAGTGTGTGTGCGCGTGTGTGTAATGTGTGTGTAGAATGTGTGTGTGTGTGTGTGTAGAATGTGTGTGTGTGTGTAGAATGTGTGTGTGTGTGTGTGTGTGTAGAATGTGTGTGTGTGTGTGTGTGTGTAGAATGTGTGTGTGTGTGTGTGTGTGTGTGTGTAGAATGTGTGTGTGTGTGTGTGTGTGTAGAATGAGTAAGTTTCTTGTGCAGGACTTTGAGAACAGGTTTATTTTACTGAAGGATACGATGCTCTCACACAGAGCGCAGTTTTAGTGTAACATAAATACTGCAAACAAAAGGATTAATTACTACTCATGATACTGGAATGTGCAAAACATCAGACAAATTATGTAAAAAAATAATCAAACTGAATTAAAAAAAACAAATCAAAGCAACAACAGTTAAAGGCATAGATTGTGTTTTTGTCACAAATACAAGAATCACAAAAACGTTTCTTTATGTGGAAAAAAAATAAAACAGAAAAGAATTAAAACTAAAGTGATTTCCAGATGTTTGTAGCACAGAGTGAACAGGATGGATAAAGGCACATCGATCATCTGCGCTCGGAAACATTCCAACTAAACCATTCAGGTGACATTAAAAAAAAAATAATAATAAAAAAAATTAAAAAACAAACACAATGTTAACATGTGACTCAGTGCATCATCTGAGAGCAAGAAGGAACTAAATGGTTAAGATGGAAGTCATGAATTTTATTGCACTTTGGGATCACTGAGTTTTTCCATCTTGTCCGATCACCTAATATTCGGCTAACAAATGACGGTACTGAGTATCAAGTGTAAGAAAATCTGTGCTGGCCATGAATGTGTTTCTGATCAGCTGAAATGAATTAGATCCCAGATCATGGAGCTGATGCACAAATGTCTGAGTTACACAAAGACATTCAAATGAAAGCACAAGGTTTAACTGAGTTGTGTTCAGATCAGTGCCGAGTCCTGACAGAGTCCAGCTGATCTACTGCTTAAGCCATAACACAGGACTCAGGATCATTTAATACAGGATTTAATACTGACTCAGGTTCAATTGATCCAGACTGAAGGAAATATGGAGTGTTTTTACAAATCGAATGTAAATAATGTCAATGTTCAAGCTAACAGTGGGTTTATTTACCATATATTCATTTACTGATCGTGTGTGTGTGTGTGTGTGTGTGTGAAAAAGGTGAAAAGAAAAGAAAATTAATCATGAGAACCTTCCGACTGAATCCCTAAAAACACACTTGTACCGGCTTTGGCGCATTTCGCTGTTGCATAGCAACCTGTATAGGAAGAAGGAGAGCGACTGTGTGTGTGTGATTAGGCACTGGTTAACACACAGTTAGAGCAGGAGTGTGTGCCTCGCTGTGTGTGGCTCTCCATCTGCACTGTGCAGTGTGACACGCCGTGTGACATCATCAGCAGGTGACGAGCTTTAGATTGCACTTCTTCCCAGTTACCCCTACTTCCTGGTGCTGGAGAGGAGGAAAACACACACACACACACACACACGTTTGTATTTAAATGCTAATTTACATCAGATAGCCCAAGTGCTTTCCGTATCTTAGAAAAGTGGGAGGAGCTTAACTGTTCAGACATTATATTAACTGTTAACAGTGTGTACAGACTTACTACTAGTTTACATACTGTTGCTTAACAACAAGCCAATGTTTAACTGTTTTTTAAACATCCTTTATGTTTTTATTCTTTGAAAAAAGTAGGTTGTGTGTATGTGTATGCGTGTGTGTGTATATGTGTATGTGTGTGTGTGCGTCTCACCAAGCTGAAGGTGTGCAAGAGCCACAGTACGATCAGCGGTTAAAGCCCAGACCTTCAGATCCTCCACAGACTCCACACCATGCAGCTTCAACAGATCTTCCCTCATCACGCTCGTTTTCAGGTGTCTGGGAACGCCTACACACACACACACACACACACACACACACACACACACACACACACACACACACAGTGAGATGAATGTATATAGTGGTCACTCACATGTATTACAGTTACCATCTCAATAATAAACCTGACACAACTGTGATTAAACACAATGTACACAAAGCTCATCAGACAAGCTCTACACTATGCCACAGAGTCTGACCAATCAGTGAGCCACAATATTTATAGCACCACCCACAAGTGTCCAGTGTAAATGGAAATAAAAGCAAAAAAGAAAATAACTAAAGAAATGACAAAAGAAGCAAAGAACAATATTTTTTAAAAAGAGAAGAAAAGAAATTTAGATAAAAAAAGAGAGATTAGAGAGACGGGTGTGTGAGTATGGCTTCCTCTGTGAGGTCATCAGTACTGCCCTCATTACACCATTGTGTGTGTGTGTGTGTGTGTGGTTTCTCTTGTGAGGTCATCAGTACTTCCCTCATTACACCATTGTGTGTGTGTGTGTGAGTGTGTGTGTGTGTGTGTGTGTGTGTGGTTTCTCTTGTGAGGTCATCAGTACTTCCCTCATTACACCATTGTGTGTGTGTGTGAATGTGTAAGAGAGTGTGTGAAAATGTGTGTGAGTTTGTGCGAGTGTGTGTCAGTGTGTGTATGTGTGTGTCTGTGAGTAAGCGAGTGTGTGTGTGTGAGATAGTGTGTATGTGTGAGAGATAGTGTGCTTGTGTGTGTGAGTGTGTGTATGAGTGAGTATGTGTGCGAGTGAGTGAGTGTTTACACGTGAAAGTGAGAATGTGCGTGTGTGTGTATGTGAGAGAGTTTGTGTGTGTGTGAGTGTGTGTGAGTGTGTGTGAGAGAGTGTGCGTGTGTGTATGTGAGAGAGTTTGTGTGTGTGTGAGTGTGTGTGAGTGTGAGTGTGTGAGTGTGTTACCCTCCAGCAGGATGAGGCCAGTGTCTCTGATGATGTGCAGCGTGGTGAATAGAACCAACACGGAAAATATGTACGTACACACAGGATCAGCCAGCTTATACTCCGGCTGGAAAACACACACACACACACACACACACACACACACACACACACACACACACACACACACACACAAAGCTTCATACTCTCAAACATCAAGCACACACAGTGATAAACAGTAGCAGTGAAAAGCTACATTGTGTCAAGACACAAATCATCTAACACACTGGTCATAACACACACACACACACACACACAATAAAGCTTCACACTCTCAAATATCAAGCACACAAAGTGATATACAGTAGCAGTGAAAAGCTACATTGTGTCAAGACACAAATCATCTCCACACTGGTCACAACACACACACGCGCGTACACCCACGCGCAGACATGCGCACACACACACACACACACATACACACACACACGCACTCATGGAACCATTAATGCAGTCAAAGTTCTAGTAATAGTTTGGTGCCGAGCCTTAAAAGTGAGTGTGTGTGTGTGTGCACGTGTGTGTGTGTACCTTAAACCTGACGATATACGCAGCGATCAGAACCCCGACACTCTGTACCAGGTCCCCCAGTGCGTGAATAAATGCCGCTCGCACCGCTAAGCTGCCGTGAGAGTGTTGACTCTGCCCCTGCCCTTGCCCCTGCCCCTGCCCCCGCCTCTGCGAGTGGGAGTGAGAATGAGAGTGGGAGTGGAGGTGACCTGACTGGTTGAGGAGAAATCCCATTCTACAATCACAAACACAAACACACACACACACACACACACACACACACACCAAAGTTAGCCCAATGATAATGACAGTATTAATAATCCATGAGACAATCAGTAAGTCATACACACATGAGGTTGACTGCCACGCCCACGGCAGCCGTGATGAGCATGACATCTCCGTCAATAGTGAAATCGGGATGGATTGTTCTCTGTACCGCTTCATTCAGCAGCACTCCAGTCAGGATGTAGATCAACAACACACTGATACCTGCAGACAGCACCTCTACACACACACACACACACACACACACACATACACTGAGTTACACTTACATACAGAGAAACAGTACTGAGCAGTGGAATGGAGGTATGTATGTGTGTATCTGTGTGTGTGTGTGTGTGTGTGTGTGTGTGTGTGTGTGTGTGTGTGTGTGTGTGTGTGTGTGTACCCAGTCTCTGTAGGCCAAAGTTGAAAGTGTGTGTTGGTGGTTTGGCTGAGAGCCACAGAGCCAGTAAAGACACCACGATCCCCACCAGATCAGTCAGCATGTGTAATGCATCAGTCATGATGGCTAAACTGTTCGCAATGTAGCCACCTGGAGATAACACACACACACACACACACACACACAGAGACACACACACACACACAGAGACACACACACACACACAGAGACACACACACACACACACACAGAGACACACACACACACACACACACACACACAGAGACACACACACACACAGAGACACACACACACACAGAGACACACACACACACACACACACACACACAGAGACACACACACACACACACACACACACACAGAGACACACACACACACAGAGACACACACACACACACACACACACACACACAGAGACACACACACACACACACACACACACACACAGAGACACACACACACACACAGAGACACACACACACACACAGAGACACACACACACACACACAGAGACACACACACACACACACAGAGACACACACACACACACACAGAGACACACACACACACACACAGAGACACACACACACACACACACAGAGACACACACACACACACAGAGACACACACACACACACACAGAGACACACACACACACACACAGAGACACACACACACACAGAGACACACACACACACACACAGACACACACACACACAGAGAGACACACACACACACACACAGAGACACACACACACACACAGAGACACACACACACACACAGAGACACACACACACACAGAGACACACACACACACACACACACAGAGACACACACACACACACACACAGAGACACACACACACACACACACACAGAGACACACACACACACACAGAGACACACACACACACAGAGACACACACACACACACAGAGACACACACACACAGAGTGAGAGGTCTTATTACCGTTTATGTTTTTTTTTTTTTTTTTTTAAATGTGTCCATTTTTTTTGTTTTTTTTACCTACGAGCTCTCCGATCATGAACAGGAAGTACAGCACAGCTGCCATCATCAGCTTCTTCATCACTTTGCGCCGCTTGATGTCCTCCTTCCTCGTAGCACAGTTATTGCACGGCTCCGCCCCCAGTCCGGAGGTGGAGCCGAGCAGCGAGTCGTCATCATCGTCCTCTCCACTTCTGATGAAGGTGCTGACAGCAGCTCCGTTCGGAGACGACCCGGTGTACTCGTCCATCTCGGCCGACACGACCACCTTCAACTTATTAAACCTGGGCATCTCGTCCTCCACCAAGTCATCAGAGAAATCAAAGGCGGCAGAGTCACTGAGCTCCCAGTCTGTCCTCTCTCTGTGGAACATGGAGCTCACACGGGACAGCATGTCTGCCCCCGACATGGGATGGGGGGGGGTCAGAGCGAGAGATAGAGAGAGAGTGAGAGAGACAAAGAGAGAGAGAGACAGAGAGAGACAGAGAGAGAGACAGTCAGAGAGAGAGACAGAGAGAGAGAGAGGGAGAGAGAGAGACAAAGAGAGAAAAAGAGAAAGAGACAAAGAGAGACAAAAGGAGAGACAAAGAGAGAAAAAGAGAAAGGGAGAGAGAAAGGGAGAGAGAGAGAGCACAGTGGGGAAAATAAGGATCGCTCAGCTGTTGTGATGTGATTCCCGCTGTGAGATTTGAGTGACAGGTGAACAGGAGCGTCCGAGTTTCCTTCTCATGGTGCAACAAATCTCACGTCAAACCGCCTGCAGCAACAAAACCATCGCATTAAACTGTTGCAGAAAAAACAGCCATTTTTATGATACACAACAGAAACATCTGAGTTTTATCTCTGACACACTGACGGCCAAACTACAGCGCATTACAAAACAATTTAACATTTAAACTTTCACGTAAAGCTTTAAAAAGTTTTCTAATTTGTTTTTTTTTTTTACGACTTTAAGAGACTAAAACTTTACAAAACGTGATCAGATTGTTTCATTTAGAGTCAGCAAACGATCGGAGATCCCACAGAAGGTGGTGATGAGAATATTCTGCTAGAACATTTCTTCCTTCTCTTCTCCAACATGTCCTGTTCCCTTGGTTGGTGTAAAAGCCCTGGGACGATATCCCGATGCTCCCACCACCGTGCTCCACCGACGACAGCCTGAGATATTGACTTCAGTGTGTGTGTGTGTTTTTCTTCTGAAAGACTTGTGATGTGTGTAGATGATTCCACAAGTCTCTCTCTCTGTAGTTGTTTCAGTGGAGGAGTTCAGTGTGAGCTTGAGGAACGGAGAAGATCGTGCTGCACTTTACTGTTCCGAGTGTAACCGACTGCTGCTTCCTCTCCCTTTGCTTGTCGCTAATAAAAGCCGAGAGCATGGTGAGACATCTCAGGAGGTTCACCTGCCCAGGGACGAGCAGATGTTGTTCCATCTGCATGTTATGGAAGCAGGTGTTGTGACAGGTATGGTGAAGGTCTTTACTCCAGCTCTGCTTTTTTCATGTGTGATGTTTAACAGGTTGTCCCTGAGAACTTCAGGAAGCTCCGTCACCTTCATCATGATTGTTTGATTCTTTGTTAATGAGACCTGGTGTAGTCATTAGGTCTTTTGTTTGTCTTAAACAGAGACATGTTGATGATGGAGAATCTTCTGCTCTGACACCGAGGTTCTACTTCTAGAACTGCTGAGTCCCTGACGGTCTTCACACGACAGCTTCAGACTGTTCCTGAAACACTTACACTACTTTTCCCTGTTTATATTAGGGATTTAATTTATACCATGCTGTATTTCCTCCCAATGACTTGCTGCATGAAACAAAGGCATAACAACTGAAAGCAGCTTCTGAGACAAGAAAACATTCACTTTACATTCAATTTCA
>NC_062530.1:28025056-28027556 GCF_022655615.1 Tachysurus fulvidraco
ACAAAACTCAGGACTTCTGCTAGTTCCCAGAATATCTAAGTCTACTAAAGGTGGTAGAGCGTTTTCTTATTTAGCTCCCAAACTTTGGAATAGTCTTCCTGATAGTGTTCGGGGCTCAGACACACTTTCCCAGTTTAAATAATTATAATTCATCCCATAATATTAGAGCACAATATCGATCCTGAGAGAATAAAGAGAGACCGCTGAGGGGACGAGTGTTTAGAGCTGAGAGAATAAAGAGCTGAGGGGACGAGTGTTTAGAGCTGATAGAATAAAGAGAGACCGCTGAGGGGACGAGTGTTTAGAGCTGAGAGAATAAAGAGAGACCGCTGAGGGGACGAGTGTTTAGAGCTGAGAGAATAAAGAGAGACCGCTGAGGGGACGAGTGTTTAGGGCTGAGAGAATAAAGAGCTGAGGGGACGAGTGTTTAGAGCTGAGAGAATAAAGAGAGACCGCTGAGGGGACGAATGTTTAGAGCTGAGAGAATAAAGAGAGAGAATAAAGAGAGACCGCTGAGGGGACGAGTGTTTAGAGCTGAGAGAATAAAGAGAGACCGCTGAGGGGACGAGTGTTTAGAGCTGAGAGAATAAAGAGAGACCGCTGAGGGGACGAGTGTTTAGAGCTGATAGAATAAAGAGAGACCGCTGAGGGGACGAGTGTTTAGAGCTGAGAGAATAAAGAGAGACTGCTGAGGGGACGAGTGTTTAGAGCTGAGAGAATAAAGAGAGACCGCTGAGGGGACGAGTGTTTAGAGCTGAGAGAATAAAGAGAGACTGCTGAGGGGACGAGTGTTTAGAGCTGAGAGAATAAAGAGAGACCGCTGAGGGGACGAGTGTTTAGAGCTGAGAGAATAAAGAGCTGAGGGGACACAAGAGAGACACAACAGGAAGTCAGTGAAGATTAAATGTAACTGTAAAAGGATAAAGTGTAATGTGTTGTGTTTCTGCAGTAGAACTGAGATTTAATACATTTCCTTGTGAGCACCATCAGGAGGCGCTGTGCCACAACTCTGCCATTATTATTATTAGTAGTAGTAGTAGTAATAAAAATGCAGATGCATGTATACAGCTGGGTTTATTAATAAATGTCTCGTCTTTTATTCACTTAGAATGATGTAATTCTTTAAATCTTTATCTTTTTTCTTGTGAACATCTAAACTTCTGTAATTTTTACACAAATGTACAGGACAAAACACTCTTAAACACATAAACATGCCGTGTGTGTGTGTGTGTGTGTGTGTGTGTGTGCGTGCGTGCGTGCGTGTGTGTTTGTGTTTGTGTGTGTGTGTGTGTGTGTGCGTGTGTGTGTGTGTGTGTGTGTGTGTGTTAATGTAGAGTGACATTTCAGGCCTGAAAGTAACAAACAGGAAACACATCATCACACTCACAGTGTATAAACGACCTAAACATTGCTCTCAGTTACTTTAACCAGTTTTTACCCTCACAGTGTTAAACACACACACACACACACACACACACACACACACACACACACCCTGCCACAGTGCATCATGGGTAATGAGGCAGACACTCAGTAAATATCTGCTGCCACTTCAGTCCTGATTCTGCTCTTAACACTTTCCTCAGAACGTAGCAGGTGTTTATTTCACGCACACACACACACACACACACACACACACACACACACACACACACACACACACACACACACACACACACACACAAACACACGAACACATACGCATACACACATACACACACTGAGCATTAAAGACAGCCCGAGTCCAGCGGCACTCATCATAATCCTTTCACACTACACACAGTGACACACAAGAAGTGTGTATTAGCTCACTGTGTCTACACACAATAAAGCTGACCTGAGTGTGTGTGTGTGTGTGTGTGTGTGTGTGTGTGTGTGTGTGTGTGTGTGTGTGTGTGTGTGTGTGTGTGTGTGTGTGTGTGTGTGAGAGAGACATTGTTGTACTTCTGGCATCATACACTTATATGTATAGTGTAATTACTCGTATGCGTAGTTGTCCATTGGGTATTTCTGGTTATTGTGTAAATGTGTGTGAGATGTTTATTGTGTAAATGTGTGTGAGAAGATGTTTATTGTGTATTTGTGTGTGAGAAGATGTTTATTGTGTAATTGTGTGTGAGAAGATGTTTATTGTGTATTTGTGTGTGAGTAGATGTTGTTTATTGTGTATTTGTGTGTGAGTAGATGTTTATTGTGTAATTGTGTGTGAGAAGATGTTGTTTATTGTGTAATTGTGTGTGAGAAGATGTTTATTGTGTAATTGTGTGTGAGAAGATGTTTATTGTGTATTTGTGTGTGAGATGTTTATTGTGTATTTGTGTGTGAGAAGATGTTTATTGTGTAATTGTGTTGTGTAGTTATGTATTGTGAATGTATTTTGTTTAATTGATTTTCTATACGCATGTCTGTGTGTATTGTTTATACCTGTTGTGTAGGTCTGTTACGGGTGAAACAATATAAATGTAATGTAAGGATCCATCAGAAGCAGTTTGACTGTGAA
>NC_062530.1:28032556-28035056 GCF_022655615.1 Tachysurus fulvidraco
CAGGGTGGTGCTGGAGGCGGAGCCAGAGACCAGAGCAGGACCGGAGACCAGGGTGGTGCTGGAGACGGAGCCAGAGACCAGAACGGAGTTGGCAGCCAGGGTGGTGCTCTGGGCCTGTGAACAGGGACAGGAGGTAGAAGGGCTGGCAAGTCCAGAGAAGCAAAACACAGGAAAACAGAAACGTGCATAGGTTCAGGCCAGGCAGAGAGTTCAGGTAGTTTGGGTGTCATGATGTCGACCGCGTTCTCTGACTCAGTCATTTCGGTCGACCCGGCCGATTCGGCTGGTTCCGTCAGCTCGGCCGGTTCCTTCGACCCGGTCGGTTCGGGCGACCCGGTCGGTTCGGCAGGTTCCGTCGACCCGGCAGGTTCCATCGACCCGGTCGGTTCCGTCGACCCGGTCGGTTCGGCAGGTTCCATCGACCCGGTCGGTTCCGTCGACCCGGTCGGTTCGGCAGGTTCCATCGACCCGGTCGGTTCCGTCGACCCGGTCGGTTCGGCAGGTTCCATCGACCCGGTCGGTTCGGCAGGTTCCGTCGACCCGGTCGGTTCCGTTGGCCCGGTCGGTTCCGTCGACCCAGTCGCTTCGACAGGTTCCTTCGACCCGGTCGGTTCGGCAGGTTCCATCGACCCGGTCGTTTCCGTCGACCCGGTCGGTTGGGCAGGTTTCATCGACCCGGTCGGTTTGGCAGGTTCCATCGACCCGGTCGGTTCCGGCGACCCGGCTGGTTCCGGCGACCCGGCTGGTCCAGCTGGCGGCTTAGGGATGCCGGCCGCCCGAGCCGACCTCATCGGGGTATCCGCCAGTTTGGAGACCAGCCGGTTAGCACGGACCTCAGCCGAGCTCGCCGGTATGGTAGCCATGGGAACTGGCTCAATCACGGGTGTGCACGGGACTGGTCTGGGCGGAGGCACTGTGGAGCATTCGGGCGTCCGTGGCTGATTCCACTCTGTGGCCCACGGACCCCGATGCTTGCTGCCCCCCCCCCCCCCCAAAAATACTTACGGCCGGCTTCCGTCTCTACACAGCTCACGCTCAGCGTGGACCCGTCCAGGAGCAACGCCAAGTTGACGAACTCAGAGAATGTTTTTATCTCTCGAGTAGACGGCATCAGATACCGCAGGATGTCCCTTAGTCCGTACTTAAAAATGTCCTTGAGAGCCTTCTCCCCAAAGTTGGCCTCGTTGCACAGGTCCAAGAATACCTCCGTGTATTCCTCAACTGGGGCGTCCTCCTGACGTAGACAAAACAGGATTTCTGCTGGATCCATGTGGTTGGTCGTTCTGTCACGCTGTGACACGGTGAAACAAAAGGCAAGAGAGGATCCAAATGCAGATAGGACTTTACTGGACAAAAACAAGAAACAAACATACAGGCAGGCAAAACAGATCAGGACACGGAACAGGAACAGAGAACAACATGAACCAAACACCTACAACGACCAACACCAGGGAAGTGAACAGACAGAGTAGATATAGTGGACAGGAGCCAATAACAAAGCAGAGACGATTAGAGACAAAGACAAGACACCTGGGGAAGAGATGGAATGTGATTAGTGTCCATGGTGAGCAATGAGTGGGCGGAGCAAAACAATTAATACCAGGGAGAGACGGCAGACAGAAACAAGGGGAAAACACAGACAGACACATTACAGTAAGAGTGTAACAGTGTAAGAGTGTAACAGTGTAAGAGTGTAACAGTGTAACAGTGTAAGAGTGTAACAGTGTAACAATGTAACGGTGTAACAGTGTAACAATGTAACGGTGTAACAGTGTAACAATGTAACGGTGTAACAGTGTAACAGTGTAAGAATGTAAGAGTGTAACAGTGTAACAGTGTAACAGTGTAACAATGTAGCAGTGTAAGAGTGTAACAGTGTAAGAGTGTAAGAGTGTAACAGTGTAACAGTGTAACAATGTAACGGTGTAACAGTGTAACAATGTAACGGTGTAACAGTGTAACAGTGTAACAGTGTAAGAGTGTAAGAGTGTAACAGTGTAAGAGTGTAACAGTGTAACAGTGTAAGAGTGTAACAGTGTAACAATGTAACGGTGTAACAGTGTAACAATGTAACGGTGTAACAGTGTAACAGTGTAAGAGTGTAACAGTGTAAGAGTGTAACGGTGTAACGGTGTAATAATGTAATGGTGTAACAGTGTAACGGTGTAACAATGTAACAGTGTAAGAGTGTAACAGTGTAATAGTGTAAGTGTGTAAAAGTGTAACGGTGTAAGTGTGTAAGAGTGTAACAGTGTAAGTGTGTAACGGTGTAAGTGTGTAAGAGTGTAACAGTGTAAGAGTGTAACAGTGTAAGTGTGTAAGAGTGTAACAGTGTAAGAGTGTAACAGTGTAAGAGTGTAAAAGTGTAAGAGTGTAAAAGTGTAACAGTGTAAGAGTCTAACGGTGTAAGTGTGTAAGAGTCTAAGAGTGTAACGGTGTAAGAGTGTAACGGTGTAAGTGTGTAAGAGTGTAACAGTGTAAGAGTGTAAGACTGTAACGG
>NC_062530.1:28040056-28042556 GCF_022655615.1 Tachysurus fulvidraco
CCGGGGTAAGAACACAGAGTGTGATATCGGATGGCGTCTTAGTGGAAGCAGAGCAGCGCAGCTAATCCGATCTGTGTGTCGCATTTCAGCATGTCTGATACTAATGCAATCCGGAGTAAGACATGTCGTCTGTCTCATCTCTCGCACTTTACAGCAGCATGTGATGCTCGCTATCACGTTAACAGCGTTTAGTGTGATCGGGACACGACCCATCGCTCTGACAACAAATAAAAGCATTTACACTAAAGTGTGTTCAGCCTCCTGCCTCTGCACTGACACTCAAGCACACACACACACACACACACACACACACACACACACACACACACACACACACACACACACACACACACACACACACACACACACACACACACACACACCTTTCACTGATATAATTATCAGTGCTGGTAAGTAACATTATGCTGCACATTAACCACAGAAACCAGAATGAAACCACTAAATAAAAATTTCTGTTATTTTTTAAAGTGGGAATAAACCAAATGTCCCAAATATGTAACATGTTACTCGTCCCCTCAGCGGTCTCTCTTTATTCTCTCAGCTCTAAACACTCGTCCCCTCAGCGGTCTCTCTTTATTCTCTCAGCTCTAAACACTCGTCCCCTCAGCGGTCTCTCTTTATTCTCTCAGCTCTAAACACTCGTCCCCTCAGCGGTCTCTCTTTATTCTCTCAGCTCTAAACACTCGTCCCCTCAGCGGTCTCTCTTTATTCTCTCTTTATTCTCTCAGCTCTAAACACTCGTCCCCTCAGCGGTCTCTCTTTATTCTCTCAGCTCTAAACACTCGTCCCCTCAGCGGTCTCTCTTTATTCTCTCAGCTATAAACACTCGTCCCCTCAGCGGTCTCTCTTCATTCTCTCTTTATTCTCTCAGCTCTAAACACTCGTCCCCTCAGCGGTCTCTCTTTATTCTCTCAGCTCTAAACACTCGTCCCCTCAGCAGTCTCTCTTTATTCTCTCAGCTTTAAACACTCGTCCCCTCAGCGGTCTCTCTTTATTCTCTCAGCTCTAAACACTCGTCCCCTCAGCGGTCTCTCTTTATTCTCTCAGCTCTAAACACTCGTCCCCTCAGTAGTCTCTCTTTATTCTCTCTCTTTATTCTCTCTTTAAGTTAATAAGAGAAAAGTTTCAGCTTGTCATGTCACTGAGAAACACAAAGAAGTGTAAACTCCTCTGATGTGGAGTGTGTTCTGTTCACATCCCTGTGAATGAGCTGTTACTATAGAAACCATATCAGAGTCACTACATTAATATAAAGCTGTACTACAGTCAGAGCTGCTGATAGACAGAAATAATTAACACCTGAACACCAATCAGATTTAAACACCACTGTGTACTTTGTTGTTTACTTACTGTTTGGAGTGTGTGTGTGTGTGTGTGTGTGTGTGTGTGTGTGTGTGTGTGTGTGTGTGTGTGTGTGTGTGTGTGTGTGTGCTGTAGATGAGAGGAAACTAGGAGTTTCAGCACTAATGATGAACAGATTTAACACACATAAACACACACCAGAGAAGTGATCTGCGCTCCTTCACTCCTTCAGAGAGGATCAGAGTGTGTGTCCACCGCACTGCCCTCCCCCTTCACACACACACACACACACACACACACACACACACACTGGTCCTAATGGATTTTATCAGGATAAAGTCCCTCGGCTGCTCTGCTATTCCTTTTGAAATGTTTTTTCCCGCAGCAGCAGCCCGAGGCGACGGCCTTCACACATCACAATGAGATTAATATAAACACGTCCGAGCGCTCGCTGCAACTCAACACTCAGGTGCCATCCGACCTCTGAAATATAAATACAGCTTTAATATTCCACACAGCTGGCACTCTGAGTGTGTGTGTGTGTGTGTGTGTGTGTGTGTGTGTGTGTGTGTGTGTGTGTGTGTGTGTGTGTGTGTGTGTGTACAAGTACAGTTTAGTGAAAATCCTCAGCACAGTCTAACAACAAGCTTACAAAATATGATTCTAGGTAATTATAGGTGTGTAAGAACACTATCACACACACACACACACACACACACACACACACACACACACACACACACACACACACACACACACACACACACTAAATACACTTGTGTTACACTGTAGTAAATCAAATAAATTAACACAAATTATAAAGAGGTTATGCACACACATTACATAGTAATGTTACATAGTATACACCACACACACACACACACACACACACACACACACACACACACACACACACAAAGATATATATATATATAAGTCTGTAACTTACAGAAGCAGTGTTTCATTAGAGACATAAAGGCACTTGTGTACGCCGCTCTGGATAGGAGTCTGATCCATGCTGTAAATGTAAATGCTACATATTTACCTGTCTGACTGTTTAATTATTAATATAATTATTCTATAATTTACATCTCGTCTGAAAATGTTCCGACTTTTGTGTGTTTTCTGTTAATCAGCAGAAGGGAACTGATTCTCTGCTGCAGCGTGAATCCTGTCG
>NC_062530.1:28055056-28057556 GCF_022655615.1 Tachysurus fulvidraco
CTTATGGTATTTAATGATTGTCCATAAAGTGTGTATCTGTGTGTGTGTAACTGTGTTTAACTGTGTGTAACTGTGACTGTAACTGTGGTGTAACTGTGTTTAACTGTGTGTGTAACTGTGTAACTGTGTGTAACTGTGTTTAACTGTGTGTGCAACTGTGACTGTAACTGTGTGTGTAACTGTGTTTAACTGTGTGTGTAACTGTGTGTAACAGTGTTTAACTGTGTGTGTAACTGTGACTGTAACTGTGTGTGTAACTGTGTTTAACTGTGTGTGTAACTGTGTGTAACTGTGTGTAACTGTGACTGTAACTGTGTGTGTAACTGTGACTGTAACTTTTACTGTGTGTGTAACTGTGTTTAACTGTGTGTGCAACTGTGACTGTAACTGTGTGTGTAACTGTGTGTGTAACTGTGTGTGTAACTGTGTGTGCAACTGTGTGTGTAACTGTGTTTAACTGTGTGTGTAACTGTGTGTGTAACTGTGTTTAACTGTGTGTAACTGTGTGTGTAACTGTGTGTGTAACTGTGACTGTAACTGTGGTGTAACTGCGTTTAACTGTGTGTGTAACTGTGTGTGTAACTGTGTGTAACTGTGTGTGTAACTGTGTGTGTAACTGTGACCGTAACTGTGGTGTAACTGTGTTTAACTGTGTGTGTAACTGTGTTTTACTGTGTGTGTAACTGTGTGTGTAACTGTGTCTGTAACTGTGTGTGTAACTGTGTGTGTAACTGTGTCTGTAACTGTGACTGTAACTGTGTGTGTAACTGTGACTGTAACTTTAACTGTGTGTGCAACTGTGTTTAACTGTGTGTGTGTAACTGTGACTGTAACTGTGTGTGTAGCTGTGTGTAACTGTGTGTAACTGTGTTTATCTGTGTGTGTAACTGTGTATGTAACTGTGTTTAACTGTGTGTGTAACTGTGTGTGTAACTGTGTGTGTAACTGTGTTTAACTGTGGTGTAACTGTGTTTAACTGTGTGTGTAACTGTGTTTTACTGTGTGTAACTGTGTGTGTAACTGTGTCTGTAACTGTGTGTGTAACTGTGTGTGTAACTGTGTCTGTAACTGTGTGTGTAACTGTGTGTGTAACTGTGTGTGTAACTGTGTCTGTAACTGTGACTGTAACTGTGTGTGTAACTGTGACTGTAACTTTAACTGTGTGTGTAACTGTGTTTAACTGTGTGTGTGTAACTGTGACTGTAACTGTGTGTAACTGTGTGTAACTGTGTTTATCTGTGTGTGTAACTGTGTATGTAACTGTGTGTGTAACTGTGTGTGTAACTGTGTGTGTAACTGTGACTGTAATTGTGGTGTAACTGTGTGTAACTGTGTGTGTAATTGTGTTTAACTATGTGTAACTGTGAATGTAACTGTGGTGTAACTGTGTTTAACTATGTGTGTAACTGTGTGTGTAACTGTGTGTGTAACTGTGACTGTAACTGTGTTTAACTGTGTGTAACTGTGTGTGTAACTGTGTGTGTAACTGTAACTGTAACTGTGTGTGTAACTGTGTTTAACTGTGTGTGTAACTGTGTGTATAACTATGTGTAACTGTGTTTAACTGTGTGTGTAATTGTGTGTAACTGTGTGTGTAACTGTGTTTAACTGTGTGTGTAACTGTGACTGTAACTGTGGTGTAACTGTGTGTGTAACTGTGACTGTAACTGTGGTGTAACTGTGTTTAACTGTGTCTGTAAGTGTGACTGTAACTGTGTGTGTAACTGTGACTGTAACTGTAACTGTGTGTGTAACTGTGTTTAACTGTGTGTGCAACTGTGACTGTAACTGTGTGTGTAACTGTGTGTGTAACTGTGACTGTAATTGTGGTGTAACTGTGTGTAACTGTGTGTGTAATTGTGTTTAACTATGTGTAACTGTGAATGTAACTGTGGTGTAACTGTGTTTAACTATGTGTGTAACTGTGTGTGTAACTGTGTGTGTAACTGTGACCGTAACTGTGGTGTAACTGTGTTTAACTGTGTGTGTAACTGTGTTTTACTGTGTGTGTAACTGTGTGTGTAACTGTGTCTGTAACTGTGTGTGTAACTGTGTGTGTAACTGTGTCTGTAACTGTGACTGTAACTGTGGTGTAACTGTGTGTGTAACTGTGACTGTAACTGTGGTGTAACTGTGTTTAACTGTGTCTGTAAGTGTGACTGTAACTGTGTGTGTAACTGTGACTGTAACTGTAACTGTGTGTGTAACTGTGTTTAACTGTGTGTGCAACTGTGACTGTAACTGTGTGTGTAACTGTGTGTGTAACTGTGTTTAACTGTGTGTGTGTAACTGTGACTGTAACTGTGTGTGTAGCTGTGTGTGTAATTGTGTGTAACTGTGTGTAACTGTGTGTGTAACTGTGGTGTAACTGTATGTGTCTGTAACTATGTTTAACTGTGTGTAACTGTGACTGTAACTGTGTTTAACTGTGTGTGTAACTGTGACTGTAACTGTGTGTGTAGCTGTGTGTGTAACTGTGACTGTAACTGTGACTGTAACT
>NC_062530.1:28080056-28085056 GCF_022655615.1 Tachysurus fulvidraco
CAGCCCTCCCTCCTCACCCATTCTTCCCATACAGAAGAACCCCAAACGGAGGACAAACACCAAGCCCATGGGTGCAGTCTCACACAATCCCCGTCTTCCGTCAGCAACGTACAAAGAGACTTACTTGATTTTGGTGATCAAACCTGCAGCAAACACATCGATCCCAGAAGCACTGATGAAGTGGCACTAAGCAGCGCCCCCTGTGGGTCTGAGGGCCGCACGGATCGTGATGGTGACCTTCAGATCGTGTGTGCAGGTGATGAAGATGAGCTTCTCCATAACTGCCAGAGTTGCAATAAGAGCTTTAAAAACTCCTACAGTGCCAAAATGCATTACCGCAGTGTCCACCTGAAGGAAATGCACATGTGCACCGTAGCAGGCTGCAACGCCGCCTTCCCGTCGCGCAGGAGCAGAGACAGGTGAGTGCTAGCAAAGCAAATACAACACAAACAACAGAGGAGCCACTGAATTATCAGAGATTCTGAATTCTTAATAGTTCCTTAATAGTTCTGCAGAATTGTGGAAAATTCCATGACAGCTAGACCTCTGTTTGTGAAGGTAATAGATGATGTCAGGAGGGTCACATGACCACTGTAGGGACATTAACGGTGTTCGTTAAAGGACCACATCAACGGCCCATTATGTACCTTGAATTTATTTTAAAGTGTCTTTACACTCACATGTAAATACTTCACTTAGCTAAACTAACCTTGAATGGGGGTCACGGTGTCTTAGTGGTTAGCACGTTCGCCTCACACCTCCAGGGTCGGGGGTTCGATTCCCACCTCCACCTTGTGTGTGTGGAGTTTGCATGTTCTCCCCGTGCCTCGGGGGTTTCCTCCGGGTACTCCGGTTTCCTCCCCCGGTCCAAAGACATGCATGGTAGGTTGATTGGCGTCTCTGGGAAATTGTCCATAGTGTGTGAGTGTGTGTGTGTGTGAATGAGAGTGTGTGTGCCCTGTGATGGGTTGGCACTCCGTCCAGGGTGTATCCTGCCTCGATGCCCGATGACGCCTCAGATAGGCACAGGCTCCCCGTGACCCGAGAAGTTCGGATAAGCGGTAGAAGATGAATGAATGAATGAATGAATGAATGCGTGAATGTGTAACCTTGAACAACTTCAGACCAAACAGACAGTTATTATTGTGTCGTTTTTGTTCTGTTCCTCTTTAGACACAGCGCTAACTTGAATTTACACCACAAGCTGTTGACCAAAGATCACTACATCTTCACTCCATCCTGCAGAGACGTCACCACCGATTCTCACCCCGAATTCCCTCCTAAAGATACTTTGAGCCATACATCTGTTATCTTCAAGGGCACAAACCGCATGGGCCTCGTGTTTCCCATGAGCAAATCCTCTGAGAGCGTAGAGGATCCGATGGAGGACGAGGCTGTGTTGGACCTAAGCACCAGAGGAAGTGGTCACTCTTCTTCGTGGGACTCAGATGTGGGCAGCGAGGAGGAGCTCCCGTTGGAGGACAGCGATGAGAACGAGAGTTTTGATGGGCTGAATTCCAGTGTGGTGAGTCTCGGGCAGCAGGTCAACAGCTCGTCTTCACCCATCACCTGCCACGTCTGCCAGAAGGTCTACAGCAACAAAGGCACGTTTAGAGCACACTACAAAACCGTACACCTTCGGCTACTGCACAAGTGCAAGGTCCCGGGATGTGACACTACCTTCTCCTCCGTCAGGAGCCGCAATCGACACAGTCAGAACCCGAATTTACATCGGAACCTTCCGGCAAACAGCGCCGCCGTCGGTCAGGAGCAGTGATACACACGGATGGTGAAATAATAGTGAGCACTTGTGCGTAAGTGTTAAAGCACAGGCCTTCACACCGACGAACTGGTTTACCTTCCGTTTAAGTTCGAGTGAATTAAATATATATATAATGTGAATATGTTCTGTATCACGGAACAAACGTTACGACGGAATTATTAACACTGGGCAACTTTATGGAGATATTTACTGCGGTTCGAGCCTTTAGACACGACACTACGGGGAGACGGACGGCAGGTCCCACATACACTAAGTCTCATGTTAGCACCACATCTCAGAGGCTCAGGCTGGCTGCAATGTTTCACTTGCTCTTATCTTATTTATTCTCTTACAGTTTTATTTCATACAAAAAATGACTTCCAGCTCAAACGAACAGACTTTACAGATATTTGTCGTGTTTTTTTTATTAAATCAACCTTTTTAATCTGACATTATATTTAATTTGACGGAAGCTCGACGCATCAGTAAATTGGTGATCGATCTCGTAGCTAGAAATGAGAACAGAAGCACATCCTGTTAAACACGACCGAGACGTGGGTGTCAGGTTTATTCCTCTCTTTACAATCACAGTGCCATGACAATCACTTTGTATTGGGACAGAACGAGGTTAGTAATGTTTCTCTGGCGAGCAACAGACCTAGCAGTAAGGCTAACACGTTGTAGCCGCGCAGCTATCAGGAAGGCTAACAGAAGTAAAGAAGCTACCAAAGTAAAAAAAAAAGGTGCTAACAGTAAGGCTAGAGATGCAGTCACCACTACAGCGAGTAATAACTGAGTATAGTTCACATGACTGTGTCGAGATGCTAGTGAGATTCTCTGATTAAAGATCCACTGACTTTTTCTGCTCCGCTGTTACAGAATTATCTACTGTAAATTAAAATAAACTAAAATGATCTCGGTGGCTTAGCGGTTAGCACGTTCTCCTCACACCTCCAGGGTCGGGGGTTCGATTCCCACCTCCACCTTGTGTGTGTGGAGTTTGCATGTTCTCCCCGTGCCTCGGGGGTTTCCTCCGGGTACTCCGGTTTCCTCCCCCGGTCCAAAGACATGCATGGTAGGTTGATTGGCATCTCTGGGAAATTGTCCGTAGTGTGTGAGTGTGTGTGTGAATGAGAGTGTGTGTGTGTGTGTGTGAATGAGAGTGTGTGTGTGCCCTGTGATGGGTTGGCACTCCGTCCAGGGTGTATCCTGCCTCGATGCCCGATGACGCCTGAGGCCTGAGGCACAGGCTCCCCGTGACCCGAGACGTTCGGATAAGCGGTAGAAGATGAATGGATGAATAAAATGATCTAAATGACTGTAACTTGTCATGTAACACTTTAGTCATGTGAGAGTTTTTAAACCTGCCAGATTTTTCATTTCTTTCCATAAAAACATTTACGGTATTTAGCAGACGCCTTTATATAGAGCGACGTACATTTTATACAACTGAGCAATTGTGGGTTAAGGGCCTTTCTCAGGGGCCCAGCAGTGGCAGCTTGGTGGACCTGGGACCTGAGGGAACCTTCTACCAACAACACCTTCACCACCAGACCACCACCACCACAACCTTTTAAAACAAAGCCCCAACTTTAGAGAGAGTTCTCAGCATGCTGCACTTGAGAAGAATGAATTTTATTCTTTTAAATTCTATATTGTTTTTAAATCTGTATTCAAATTCAGAGCAGTGATCGGGTGGAGACTTGGGTGGGGACAGCGACGTCATCGATATCGTGTCAGCTTCTGTGGACCAAATGCTTTTACTTACCGTATTGTAATCATGATAATAAGATTATTGTTCTTTTCTATAGCATGTGCTGTGTAAATGTGTTAGCGTCATCGCACTAGCGTCATCGCACTAGCGTCATCGCACTGCGTCATCGCACTAGCGTCATCGCACTGCGTCATCACACTAGCGTCATCGCACTAGCGTCATCGCACTAGCGTCATCGCACTGCGTCATCGCACTAGCGTCATCGCACTGCGTCATCACACTAGCGTCATCGCACTAGCGTCATCGCACTAGCGTCATCGCACTAGCGTCATCGCACTAGCGTCATCGCACTAGCGTCATCGCACTGCGTCATCTAGCGTCTCAGCCTTTATTTATTTATTTGTTTTCCCAGCAGCCCTGTACTACTGCAGTCACAGCAATCAGTCCTCGTTTCTATAACACATGTTCGTGATCTTTATATTTTTAAACCACACGAAACTTTTGGAAGTGTGTAACAAGCGTAATGTACGAAACAGGAACAGGAAGTTGTTTGATTTTTTATTTTTTTTACAGAACCTCCATCAGACAAGAGGGCGGAGCTAAAATCAGGAAGTAGAGCATTTGTTAGATGGTTTTTATTTTATTTTTGCACTACAATGGGCAGGTTCTACAGCTCTGATCATCTGATAGTCAATAACTGAAAGTATTTGCCCCCTCTTCACACAGCATTACAGGGAGGGGCATTTGGATTATTTTTAACTCCCAAAATACCCCCCACCCCCCACCGCCTTTATGACCTTATTAATGGGGAAGTTAATAAGACACAGTTTTTGTAGGTGTTGAGTTAAAGCCCACACTCTGGACAGTTCACTACAGTGGTGCAGGAGGTGCTACAGATTTATCCTGAGGTTAATATCGTCATTTAAACTAAAGACTTACTGAAGTGTTTCGTTTTATTCGTCCTGAAGATATTTTAAACACTGTAGATAATCACACACTGCTCTGGAAAACGACAGAACACTCATTTCCCTCCTGCTCATGTGAACCCCACACACTGATGCTTGATTTGAGTGAAACTCTACCTTGTGTGTGTGTGTGTGTGTGTGTGTGTGTGTGTGTGTGTGTGTGTGTGTGTGTGTGTGTGTGTGTGTGTGTGTTCAGTTGATGGTGCAGGATTCACCTGGTGTCTGATGTTCAGTAATGTATCACGTCGATGTTTCCTCATGATGATTGTTGTTTTAACGTTTCAGGATATTTTGTGACATTCCATGAATTCCGTTGTGTTGCTGTTGTGTAAATTATTGTACAGTGTTGTGTTGTTTTTTTTATTTGTTCTTAGAAACACTAAAGCTGACCAAAGATTCTTCATCATAAATGAGCAGTATTAATAATAATAATAATAATAATAACGGAACCTTTTTAATGACGCAGACTGCGTTTGTATTTTGTGAGTTTTTTACGATGGATAAAGCAGAACTGTTTAATTGTTGTAGCGTAGCTGGGCGTATGCTACACAGCGTCAAG
>NC_062530.1:28092556-28095056 GCF_022655615.1 Tachysurus fulvidraco
TCGCATGGCTGTCCCGTACAGCTTCACCTTGTGCAAAGTGTGCTGACTTGTTGAACGATGCACAGTGACACCATCTGCAGCAAGATGATGTTGTAGGTCTTTGGAGGTGGTCTGTGGGCTGTTTGTGAAGCTCTCACCATCCTTCACCTCTCCAATATTTTACTTGTCCTGCCACTTCTGGCCTTAACAAGAACTGTGCCTGTGGTCTTCCATGTCCTCACTATGTTCCTCACAGTGACACTGACAGCTTATATCTCTGCCATAACTTTTTGTAGCCTTCCCCTAAACCATAATGTTGACCAATCTTTGTTTTCAGGTCATTTGAGAGCTGTTTTCAGGCCTCCATGTTGTCACTCTTCATAAGAGAGACAAAGAGAACAACAACGTGCAACTGGCCTTAAATACCTTTTCTCATGATCAGATGAACCTGTCTATGAAGTTCAAGGCTTAATGAGCCACCAAACCAATTGTGTGTTCAGTAGTATAAATGTGTGTGTTCAGTAGTATAAATGTGTGTGTGTTCAGTAGTATAAATGTGTGTGTTCAGTAGTATAAATGTGTGTGTTCAGTAGTATAAATGTGGGTGTTCAGTAGTATAAATGTGTGTGTGTTCAGTAGTATAAATGTGTGTGTTCAGTAGTATAAATGTGTGTGTTCAGTAGTATTAATGTGTGTGTTCAGTAGTATAAATGTGTGTGTTCAGTAGTATAAATATGTGTGTGTTCAGTAGTATAAATGTGTGTGTTCAGTAGTATAAATGTGTGTGTGTTCAGTAGTATAAATGTGTGTTCAGTAGTATAAATGTGTGTGTGTTCAGTAGTATAAATGTGTGTGTTCAGTAGTATAAATGTGTGTGTGTTCAGTAGTATAAATGTGTGTGTGTTCAGTAGTATAAATGTGTGTGTGTTCAGTAGTATAAATATGTGTGTGTTCAGTAGTATAAATGTGTGTGTTCAGTAGTATAAATGTGTGTGTGTTCAGTAGTATAAATGTGTGTGTGTTCAGTAGTATAAATGTGTGTGTTCAGTAGTATAAATATGTGTGTGTTCAGTAGTATAAATGTGTGTGTGTTCAGTAGTATAAATGTGTGTGTTCAGTAGTATAAATGTGTGTGTGTTCAGTAGTATAAATGTGTGTGTTCAGTAGTATAAATGTGTGTGTTCAGTAGTATAAATGTGTGTGTGTTCAGTAGTATAAATGTGTGTGTTCAGTAGTATAAATGTGTGTGTGTTCAGTAGTACAGGTTTCTGGGACACGACCCAGGTTCAGACCAAGCCGTCCCTTTCAGACAGTTTCCTGTTGCATGGACAATCGGTCCTGTTGGATGTGGTTGGTCCTCTGTGGTAGTTGTGCTGTTATTACCCCCTCGATACACCACAGAGAGACACACACCAACAATTTGTCCTAATTTGAACTCTATGAAACTATTTGAAATGTCTCTCATTATGTCGTTTGGATTGAAATGTCTGATGTCCAGCTGTGTTCATGCTCTAGCTGAACCTTCACACACTGCTCAGACTGAGGGAAGGTTGAGCACCAGACTGAGGAGATATAGGTGTAAAACTGCACTGTTTCAGTTTCATTGTCCAAACTGTGCTCACTTTAGTTGTACATGTTCACTTCAGTGTTACGTGTCTTCAGGTGTGTGTTCAGTAGTGTGTGCGCGCGCCAGCATTAGCCACCAGGGAGAAAACAGCACCGCGCGCCACAATTTTGCGCGCGAACAGGTCACATTTTCAGTTTCATATTTACGCAGGACTTCATTAACGCGCGCGCTCACACACACACACACACACACACACACACACACACACACACACACACACACACACACACACACCGCGGCGTTGCTCTCTCCATCCTCGGAGACGCTGGATGGGATTTTTTTTCTGTTGACCTTCACACATATTTGGGATTTGAACAGAGAGAAAGAGAGACAGAGCAGAGAAGGAGAAGAAAGAAGAAGAGGAGTGTGTTGTGTTGTGTTGAGTGTGTGTGAGGTGGTTTTTTTTATTCCCGGGCCTTTTCTCTCTCTCTCTCTCTCTCTATCTCTCTCTCACTCTCTCTTCATTATTTATTTCCGTTATTGATGGTGGAGATTTCCGCGCCTGCACGAATCGCGTGGTGACATTAGTGACATTTTGGGTGTTTCCGTGCGCGCGCCATGGCTCGGCCGCGACCCCGCGACTATAAAGCAGGAGATCTGGTTTTCGCCAAGATGAAGGGATACCCGCACTGGCCCGCGAGGGTGAGTACCGAGCCGAGCCGCGCTCCCGCGCTCACAGTCCGGCCGCACGAGCCACGACGCCCCGCTGCTGCGCTCCGGCTCTAGGCCTGTCATTTTATTCCCACAGCTGGGGAACGAATTCGGTATTAAACCGGTTTCAAGGTCCATTTTGTGTCCTTTGTGTGTAAGGCAATGGCTGTTTCCTCTCAGGTGTGTGTGTGTGTGTGTGTGTGTGTGTGTGTGTGTGTGTGTGTGTGTGTGTGTGTGTTCGCT
>NC_062530.1:28100056-28105056 GCF_022655615.1 Tachysurus fulvidraco
CTGAGTCTCTGTATGACTCTCTGCCTGACTCTCTGTCTGACTCTCTGTCTGACTCTGTCTGAGTCTCTGTATGACTCTCTGCCTGACTCTCTGTCTGACTCTCTGTCTGACTCTGTCTGAGTCTCTGTATGACTCTCTGCCTGACTCTCTGTCTGACTCTCTGTCTGACTCTGTCTGAGTCTCTGTATGACTATCTGTCTGACTCTCTGTCTGACTCTCTCTGACTATCTGCCTGACTCTCTGTCTGACTCTCTGTCTGACTCTGTCTGAGTCTCTGTATGACTCTCTGCCTGACTCTCTGTCTGACTCTCTGTCTGACTCTGTCTGAGTCTCTGTATGACTATCTGTCTGACTCTCTGTCTGACTCTCTCTGACTATCTGCCTGACTCTCTGTCTGACTCTCTGCCTGACTATCTGCCTGACTCTCTGTCTGACTCTGTCTGCCTCTCTGTGTGTCTGTGTTATTGTGCCTTTCTCTATTTTGTGTCTGTCTCTTTATCTGTACCTCAGATCAGTTATTCAGGTCTCGTTACTTACTACATGTCGTATTTAAATGCTGTAACATGATGGTGTTATTACATGTTAATTACAGCTGTATAAAATGAAATTTATTATAAACATGACTAATGATGAACATCTGTGTGTGTGTGTGTATGTATGTGTGTGTGTGTATGTGTGTGTGTGTGTGTGTGTGTGTGTGTGTGTGTGTGTGTGCTCCAACAGAACCAGCTGCTCCGAGAGGAACATTAGATCCTGAAGAAAATCTGATCATGTTGTGGTTTGTTCTGTGACGTTGGAAATGTAACTCGCTTTGACATCAAAATAATAAAGAAAAGAAAAAAACGTAATTATAAAAATCACTGATCAGAAAATAATATTAAAGCCACAAGTACAGAGAAATTCATCCATGTCATCAACCGAGCCAAGCTGAAGCGAAAACACGTAGAATTAAAGGGGCGGTAAGTCATATTCTTTATTACACGTGCAGCTTTTAAAGGCCTGCGGTGATTTTGATGAAGTGTTTGAAGGTTTTGTTGTTCTACATTCTTAGTGTGAATTTGGCTGAAATGTTGCTTACTGCCCCTTTAATCTGCAGTGTTAACTAACACTTTATCAGATGTAATATAGTCATCAGTTTAGTGTGATGTTCTAGCTGTAGTTGTTATAGCTGGAGTGTTCACCTGGAAACCAGCCCACTCTCTCCTCTGACCTTTCACCTTTCACCCAGAACCCTAACCTTTTCATGTCAAACCTTGATCTTTTATACTAAACCCTGACTGGTCTAGCCCTAAACTTTGACCCTTCGACATAACACTGTTCATGATTTGCTGCCTTTCCAAAGCTTTTACTTTAACACTACCTATTAAGTGTGAACTCTGACCTTTGAACCTAATCCTAACGGATTAACTCAGACTTTTTTTCTTGCTAAACCTTGTAATGTCGAGCCCTTACTCCAAAACCTAATCTTTGACCCCAGCCTTGACCTTTCACCTTAAACCCTGACCGTTTCCTAAACGTGACCTTAACCTGATCTCCTTTACCTAACATCTGACCTTTCACCCCAGACATACCTTAAAGCTTCATGTTCCTTGCTTACAGTAACCTTTAACCTTCCACCTCAATTTCTTTACCTTTAACTCTAAACTCCTAAACTGCCCTTTTTAGCTCTCCTCTGTGCACTTTTACCCTCTGACCTTTGACCCTGTACATGCTATGTATAACCCCATGAGAGACAGACAGACAGACAGGCAGACAGACAGCGTGATAAGTATAAATAGTGGTTTTTAGTAACACACTGTTGATGGTTTGAGTTCATGTTGCTGTAGAATTCGGGACCACGCTAACGGATTAACGATCTTTTTTGTTTAGTTTTGTTTAGTTTTGTTTGTTTGTTCATTTTTTATATAAATAAAGTGAATTTTGGTTCCTGTGTCTGTGCGCTCGCTTGTTTCTTAGCTCTTTAGTGGCATGCTGTCTGTCTTATTAATTCTGTAATATAAAACTCGCTCGGATATTAGCGCCGAGTCCGAGGCAGGAAGTGACTCTTAACATTTAGCACTTCATGACATCATCACTGAACTGAAGACGCTCTTTTACTTCCTGATCTGTGTTTATACAAAGAATATATTCTATTTATTTTTGATGATGGTAGATGAAACATCTGTGGTAAGTGTTAGCGCATTCTCATGTCCTGATTTAGTCACATGACACATGTTTCTGTGGCAGTGTGGGCGGAGCTTACAGTGATCATATGACATCATCGGGGAGCCTATTGGTACACACAGCCGACTTCCTGTTATATTACCCGACTACACTCGAGCGTCAAGCCAAAGAATAAAAACAAATCTTGCTGATGTCACATATTCAAATCCACTGGGATGGGATTTAAAGCCCCGCCCCTTGTTAACTCAGACATGCTTGTCAGTGGGTAAAATCATTACAAAGAGATAATAAGTGTAGATTTTTTGCCCCTCTTTATCTTTGTTCTGCTCGTTACGGTTCTATCTTACATTTTCAACGTTTGTAGTTCACTGTAAACTGTTTTTCCTGTTTATTCACAAAACTTTTGCAAAATAAATTTGTTGGAATGCACAGTTTTAGGTCTGCTGAGTCTCACTACACACTTCCTCTCACACGTCTGACACCAGGGGGCACCAAGAAACCAGGGCTGCGTTCAGTCTAGACACCGGTGTGTAAAATGGACTCAGTTTAACCCATTTAATTCAGATTGTCATAAAACTAAATCTTTAGTACAGTGATGTTCTTGAGCATGCTGTAAACATGAATCCGCTGGATTTATTTGGACTGATGAAACTCCTCAGGTTTAATAACATCACGTAAAGAGTCTTATCTTTAACTTTATTAACGTTTGTGAGGATCTACAAAAGATCTGAAACCATGGAACCTTTGTGCACTCAGTTGGTAGACAATTCGTGTGATAAAGGTTTTTTTTTAAATCCTAGATATTGTATTGGGACTCTGTATGGGAGGTCAGTACTGAGGGGACACTGTATGGGAGGTCAGTACTGAGGGGACACTGTATGGGAGGTCAGTACTGAGGGGACACTGTATGGGAGGTCAGTACTGAGGGGACACTGTATGGGAGGTCAGTACTGAGGGGACACTGTATGGGAGGTCAGTACTGAGGGGACTCTGTAGGGAGGGTCAGTACTGAGGGGACTCTGTAGGGAGGGTCAGTACTGAGGGGACTCTGTAGGGAGGGTCAGTACTGAGGGGACACTGTATGGGAGGTCAGTACTGAGGGGACACTGTAGGGAGGGTCAGTACTGAGGGGACTCTGTAGGGAGGGTCAGTATTGAGGGGACTCTGTATGGGGGGGTCAGTACTGAGGGGACTCTGTATGGGAGGTCAGTACTGAGGGGACACTGTATGGGAGGTCAGTACTGAGGGGACTCTGTATGGGAGGTCAGTACTGAGGGGACACTGTATGGGAGGTCAGTACTGAGGGGACACTGTATGGGAGGTCAGTACTGAGGGGACACTGTATGGGAGGGTCAGTACTGAGGGGACACTGTATGGGAGGTCAGTACTGAGGGGACACTGTATGGGAGGTCAGTACTGAGGGGACACTGTATGGGAGGTCAGTACTGAGGGGACTCTGTAGGGAGGGTCAGTACTGAGGGGACTCTGTAGGGAGGGTCAGTACTGAGGGGACTCTGTATGGGAGGTCAGTACTGAGGGGACTCTGTATGGGAGGTCAGTACTGAGGGGACTCTGTAGGGAGGGTCAGTACTGAGGGGACACTGTATGGGAGGTCAGTACTGAGGGGACTCTGTAGGGAGGGTCAGTACTGAGGGGACACTGTATGGGAGGTCAGTACTGAGGGGACACTGTATGGGAGGTCAGTACTGAGGGGACTCTGTATGGGAGGTCAGTACTGAGGGGACACTGTATGGGAGGTCAGTACTGAGGGGACACTGTATGGGAGGTCAGTACTGAGGGGACACTGTATGGGAGGTCAGTACTGAGGGGACACTGTATGGGAGGTCAGTACTGAGGGAACTCTGTATGGGAGGTCAGTACTGAGGGGACACTGTAGGGAGGGTCAGTACTGAGGGGACTCTGTATGGGAGGTCAGTACTGAGGGGACACTGTATGGGAGGTCAGTACTGAGGGGACACTGTATGGGAGGTCAGTACTGAGGGGACTCTGTATGGGAGGTCAGTACTGAGGGAACTCTGTATGGGAGGTCAGTACTGAGGGGACACTGTATGGGAGGTCAGTACTGAGGGGACACTGTATGGGAGGTCAGTACTGAGGGGACACTGTATGGGAGGTCAGTACTGAGGGGACACTGTATGGGAGGGTCAGTACTGAGGGGACACTGTATGGGAGGTCAGTACTGAGGGAACTCTGTATGGGAGGTCAGTACTGAGGGGACACTGTATGGGAGGTCAGTACTGAGGGAACTCTGTATGGGAGGTCAGTACTGAGGGGACACTGTATGGGAGGGTCAGTACTGAGGGGACACTGTAGGGAGGGTCAGTACTGAGGGGACTCTGTAGGGAGGGTCAGTACTGAGGGGACACTGTATGGGAGGTCAGTACTGAGGGGACACTGTATGGGAGGTCAGTACTGAGGGGACTCTGTAGGGAGGGTCAGTACTGAGGGGACTCTGTATGGGGGGGTCAGTACTGAGGGGACTCTGTATGGGAGGTCAGTACTGAGGGGACACTGTATGGGAGGTCAGTACTGAGGGGACTCTGTATGGGAGGTCAGTACTGAGGGGACACTGTATGGGAGGTCAGTACTGAGGGGACACTGTATGGGAGGTCAGTACTGAGGGGACACTGTATGGGAGGGTCAGTACTGAGGGGACACTGTATGGGAGGTCAGTACTGAGGGGACACTGTATGGGAGGTCAGTACTGAGGGGACACTGTATGGGAGGTCAGTACTGAGGGGACTCTGTAGGGAGGGTCAGTACTGAGGGGACTCTGTAGGGAGGGTCAGTACTGAGGGGACTCTGTATGGGAGGTC
>NC_062530.1:28112556-28117556 GCF_022655615.1 Tachysurus fulvidraco
GTGACATTAGCAGGAAGCGGTTTTAACATCGACATGGAGGATAAAAACAAAGAAAGAAAGAGAAGAAAGACTTACGATAAGGACAAGAAGTAGGACGTGTTAATATAGGATCAGCTTTCCAGCGCTGGAGAGAACTGAAGGAGCAGGAAGTCGGCCACATATTCACAGGTCGGAGTTTCCCGAGTCAATAACTCCTGAGCTAAACGCTGTTACTACACAAATAACACCTCTTTTCTATCGTAGTAATGTAGAGAGGCAGCTACAACCGCGTTTTGTGTAGTAACAGCGTTTAGCTCAGGAGTTATTGACTAAAACGTCACTCAGACCCTGAAGCTCAGTGCTGCCATCTGCTGGTAGTTCCGCCAAAAACGAAAATGATTTTTTTTTTCATATTGCAGATTTACCACCCCCCACCCCCCACCTCCCCGGAATGGACTGAACCCCCTGGCGGGCAGGTTCCATCCCACGGGCTGCATGTTTGACACCCTGATATAAAGTGTATATAGTGTATAAAGTGGCAGTGTGCTGTAGAGTTAAAGTGTCAGTGCAGAAGAGCAGTGCAGATAGAGACAGAGGTCCAGCACCAGGTCCTGAGTGTCTCCTGGTTTAATGGCCTGCAGGAAGAAGCTTCTCCTCATTCTCTTTGTGTTTGCTTTTAGGAAGCAAAAGTGTTTCCCTGAACGCAACAAAGAAAAGAGTCCGTTGTTGGGATGGCTGAGATGTGTGTGTGTGTGTTTTCAGTGCATTGTCGTCTCCCTGCAGCAAGAAATTTTGCATCTGAGAGTAAAAATAGATTCAACTGGAAAAAAAAATTGCACCTCCCCCTTAGAGCCAGCACTCACACACTCGCTCTCTCACACACACACACACACACACTCTCTCTCTCTCACACACACACACACACTCACACTCAGCATTGCAGCTGGTGTCTGTGGACTAATTGTAACCTTTAATAAAGATTTAAACCTGAATGCTGACAATAACTTAATAAACACACTAACACTTTAAGCATGATAAAGGGTAAAGTGTGTGAGCGAGATGGTGTGTGTGTGTGTGTGTGTGTGTATCTGTGTGTGTGTATGTGTGTACGTGTCTTTTCTTTTCTCATTTCTACCTCAGGTTTAATTCATATTTCACCCCCAGTATAAAGAAAACATCTCTGAGCTGAAATTGACTAATAATAATAATAATAATAATAATAATAATAATAATAATAACCACCTTTTTACTGTGTATATACTTAAAATGCATTTATCTAAATATTCACACACACACACAAGCTAAATAATGGTTCACTGCAGTTTTACACGTCTCTCCTTCAGTCATGTTCTCTTTCTGTCTGCAGTGAAATTGCATAACACTTCATGCGCACACACACACACACACACACACTTTTACATGCTCACACATTTTAATTTTAAATGAATTATAATGTTTACTGCTACTTCTAGAATAACAGGACAGAACATCAGAGTTTATCAGTTTATTGCTGAGTTTAACATTTTTACATAAATATCTACAGTACAGATTTTTGCAGATTAAGCCGGTCAAATAACATGATGGTGCTTCCTGATGGTGCTTCCTGATGGATCACACACACACACGCACGCACACACACACGCACGCACACACACACGCACGCACACACACACGCACGCACACACACACGCACGCACACACACGCACGCACACACACGCACGCACGCACACACTCAATCGCGCGCACACTCAATCGCGCGCACACTCAATCGCGCGCACACTCAATCGCGCGCACACTCAATCGCGCGCACACTCAATCGCGCGCACAACACTCAGTAGCGATTGTAATGACGTCTCTGATTGTACGAGTTCTGGTGACCGCCATATCGCTGATCCTGTGACCTCTGACCCCAGCTGCCGTCTCCGCGGTGATGTCTGCTGTCCTGGAATCTAAAGAACACCACCGTGAGAACCAGAGTCTCCACCCACCTCCACTCATTTAGTGCAAACAAACCAAACACTGCAACCTCAGGACATTAATGTCACTGTACAGATCTTACACATAAGGATGTAGTCAGTGTTATTAAGGCCGTACCGAGTGTCTCTGCTCCTCCACCCCTCCACTACAGGTGACTACACCTCAGGACATTAATGTCACTGTACAGATCTTACACATAAGGATGTAGTCAGTGTTAATTAGGCCGTACCGAGTGTCTCTGCTCCTCCACCCCTCCACTACAGGTGACTACACCTCAGGACATTAATGTCACTGTACAGATCTTACACATAAGGATGTAGTCAGTGTTAATTAGGCCGTACCGAGTGTCTCTGCTCCTCCACCCCTCCACTACAGGTGACTACACCTCAGGACATTAATGTCACTGTACAGATCTTACACATAAGGATGTAGTCAGTGTTATTAAGGCCGTACCGAGTGTCTCTGCTCCTCCACCCCTCCACTACAGGTGACTACACCTCAGGACATTAATGTCACTGTACAGATCTTACACATAAGGATGTAGTCAGTGTTATTAAGGCCGTACCGAGTGTCTCTGCTCCTCCACCGCTCCACTACAGGTGACTACACCTCAGGACATTAATGTCACTGTACAGATCTTACACATAAGGATGTAGTCAGTGTTAATTAGGCCGTACCGAGTGTCTCTGCTCCTCCACCCCTCCACTACAGGCGGCTGCACCTCAGGCTGCTGTAAATATCGCTGAAACTCTTCATCCTGGGCCGAGAAACGGTGCACAAACTGTTCCTCATACTGCTGAGCTTCTGCCATGTTGCTGGAACACACACACACACACACACACACACACACACACACACACACACACACCAAATACTATTAAACACCATTTACATCCAACAAATAAAGCATCATATAGCAGTAATAAACACCATGACATGCCTTCAGACTCCCACTAACACACACACTATTAAACACTGTTCAGCTGCAGTGATAACTCGAGTTATGTGATTAAACACCACAGAAACCACCTCACACCCCCCACACCACCTCACACCCCCACCTCTCATACCAGTACACACCCACACCTCATACCAGTACACACTCACACCCACCTCACATACCACCTCACCCCCCCACACAAATAAACACAAGTACATAAACACAAGTACACACCAGTAAACCCCCCACACCCACACACCCCCACCATAAAACACCAGTGAATGTCACCACAAAGTCAACTAAACACTTTCACATTAAGCACTAAACACCTTCATTTAAATGGCATTAAGCAGTAAAACATCATTTAATAAGTTAATGTTAAACACCATTAACACCATCACACACCACCAACACAGTCATTAACACCATCACACACCACCAACACAGTCATTAACACCATCACACACCACCAACACAGTCATTAAAACCATCACTAACAGTCATTAACACCATCACACACCACCAACACAGTCATTAACACCATCACACACCACCAACACCGTCATTAAACACAATCGCAAACCACCAACAGTCATTAACACCATCACAAACCACCACCACTGTCATTAACACCAACACAAACCACCAAAACCGTCATTAACACCAACACCCATCACTAACACTGCCATTAACACCAACACACATCGCTAACGCCTTCATTAACACTAACACCGTCATTAACACCAACACCCATCACTAACACCGTCATTAACACCAACACCCATCGCTAACACCGTCATTAACACCAACACACATCGCTAACACCGTCATTAACACCAACACACATCGCTAACACTGTCATTAACACCAACACCCATCGCTAACACCGTCATTAACACCAACACACATCACTAACACCGTCATTAACACCAACACACATCACTAACACCGTCATTAACACCAACACACATCACTAACACTGTCATTAACACCAACACACATCGCTAACACTGTCATTAACACCAACACCCATCGCTAACACTGTCATTAACACCAACACCCATCGCTAACACCGTCATTAACACCAACACCCATCACTAACACTGTCATTAACACCAACACACATCACTAACACTGTCATTAACACCAACACACATCGCTAACACTGTCATTAACACTAACACCCATCGCTAACACCGTCATTAACACTAACACACATCACTAACACTGTCATTAACACCAACACACATCGCTAACACCGTCATTAACACCAACACCCATCGCTAACACTGTCATTAACACTAACACACATCGCTAACACCGTCATTAACACCAACACCCATCGCTAACACTGTCATTAACACCAACACACATCGCTAACATCATTAAGACCAACATTAACGGTATCTAAACACGGTTAAAGCTACCATGTTCAGAGACGTAGCTAATGTACTCACCGGATCAAACAGTTTTGTTTAATAAAGGTCGAAAATGGAAACTCTTTATTGTTTATAATAGTTTTGATGAATAATAAAGCTGAACACAGATAAACAACGTGCTCAGGTTTCCTACCGAACACTAAAGACGCAGGCGTGCACCCTTTAATTCCCTCCTCCACTCGGCCGCTCTAAATGTTCCGCCGTGACTTTAGTTCCGCGCTCATAATAAAAGCCCAGGTCACTTTCAGCAGCTCCGCGTTTGTGTTTCTGCCCCAAACACCCGGAGCTGTAACTATGGCACTGACACCGAGGACCGCGTGAAGCTCCGACCAGCTGTTAAACAAACCTGGACTTCAGTTCAGTTCCATGTCCGTTTGGGTCTCAGTGCGCGCGAGACAAGTTTTTAATTATTATTCTATTGAATTGTCTAAATATTTCAGTGTGGAAAAGACAAAACATCCAGAATCATGTAAGTACAAACATATACACACTTACACTGTGTGTGCGTGGTGTAGGACCGTGTATTTTTATACACACACACACACACACACACACACACATACACACACACACACACACACACACACACATACACACACATACACACACATACACACACATACACACACACACACACATACACACACACACACACACACACACA
>NC_062530.1:28152556-28180056 GCF_022655615.1 Tachysurus fulvidraco
ACTTTACCTTTTTATTTTTGTTTATTTTATATATTTATTTACATAGATACATATTTTCAAATTTTATATAGTTTTTATTTAGTTAATACTTTTTATTTATCTATCTGATTTTGTTTTTTTGTTTTTTTCCCATTCTTTTTATTCCTTTTATGCTTAAATACCAGACAGACGCAAAAAGCATTTCACTGCATGTGTGTATGTGACAAATGAAATAAATTTGATTTGATTTATAAATCAGTGTAGTGTCAGGAGCACAGGATTATGACACCGTGCCCTTAGAGCAGATGGGGTTAACTATGGGTGTAAATTTCATTGAACAGTAGGGGCATGGGTGTAAAATTACAAAAAAATTTAAAAATTAAAAAAAAAAAAAAATCGCACTTTCTATTGTGAAAATATATGTATGTATACCAAAATAATTGTGTAAATAGAAAAAAAACACAAAAACTGTATTTAGAAACAGTTGAGTTCCCCCTCCCCTTTCTCACAGTGGTTTGACCCACAGCCTCCTTTCCCAGTACATCTCACCTACTTTGCACAGTAGGTGAGATGTACTGGGAAAGGAGGCAGTGGGTCAAACCACTGTAGCGATTTTGGCTCGCGAAGCAAGGTAAATATTAATAAGTAATTATAACGCGTTATAGTGACTCTAAATATTTTAACCTAAGTTGAAATTAACGGTACTGGAATTAACGTTACACTTATTTGGTCTGTTCGTCCGGCGAACAGGCCGTGTAACCTTTATTAATTCTATGAAGGCGGTATCTTCCCGGCTCAGGAAGGTTCACTGCCCTTTTACTTTACACCGTAATGTAAATGAACTTAATACAGCATGTAGTTCAGACCAGATGTTGCAGGTACCTTAAGTTTGTGAGCGACACTCAGAGACAATCACTTGTGGTGCAATAATATGGCATTTAATGAATGAGACAAACACAACATAAAACTAACTACACAAACAAACAAAAGAAATAGAGAAAACAAAGATGAAAATAAAATTACACAAAAGAAATTAAAATTGGGGAAAGGGGGAAAGGGAGGAAGAGACTGGAAAGAAGAAATTAGAGAAAGGAAGGAAAGGAATGGCAAGCTTAGACTTCAAAATTAATCACACAATAACTGGGAAATCGTCACAGAAACTTAAATTCACCTCAAGACACAATACAAGGTTCATACTTAAAATACGCATCTAAATTGGTTGGTAAAGGAAACGGTTACTTGCATTGGCTTACTGCAAGAGTCCGGATGCAACAGAATGCAACAAAGGGTAACTGATGTTAATACGATATTGTGTTCTTATAAAGGCAAAGAAACAAAAATGAAACATAAAACAAGATGCACTTTCATTAGGGAAGTAAAAAGAAAACGATAGCTTCGTATACATTCTGACATCAGACCTTAAAGGGGCATACAGCATTAGAACAGGTATACATTAACATGCCATGATCAGTAATTAGAGTGTAACGGATGTTAAATACAGTGTTGTTTTCTGACACATGAATAAAATTCACCCTGTCAGGAAAGTAAGGAGCAAATAAGTTTAAGTCAGGCAAGCCTTAAAAGAAGAACACATTACAAAAAGGGTTATAAGAATGAGAACTGAATGAGAAGAATGTGGGTGTAGCCCTCAATAAAATCGTAAAACTGAGTGGTCATCGGTTAATTGAGGAGTAGATGTTGAAATTTAGGGTGCCTGGGACATGAAATCTAAAACTAGATTTGTAAAGTTTGTTGTGACAACCTTTGATGTTGGCTTTGACGGTGCAAGTATTCGCAAAGGCCGGTGCATTTTGGAGGCGAGTGGACAGAAAGATTGTGAAAGCTACTGGACCGCTAGGGTGTCAATACTTTTGGAGGAGAGCGGACATGAGCATGTGACGTGATCCGAATACCCGTGAGGCAGTTCCCCCCATTGTGCTGAGTGTTTTGATGTCACATGTCCATGTTGTGCAAATTTTTAATTTCGCTTGTTTTTGGGGCGGGGCTACGTGTTACATCACGTGACGTCACGTGACGTGACCAGAATACCCGTGGGGCAGTTCCCCTCATTGTGCTGAGTGCTTTGATATGTCACATGTCCATTTTGTGCAAATTTTTAATTTTGCTTGTTTTTGGGGCGGGGCTACGTGTGGCATCACGTGACGTGGTGGAGGGGAGGGTCAAACCACTGTGAGGAAGGGGTGGGGGGAGGGTCAAACCACTGTGAGGAAGAGGGAGGGTCAAACCACTGTGAGGAAGGGGAGGGTCAAACCACTGTGAGGAAGGGGAGGGTCAAACCATTGTGAGGAAGGGGAGGGGGAGGGTCAAACCACTGTGAGGAATGGGAGGGGGAGGGTCAAACCACTGTGAGGAAGGGGAGGGGGAGGGTCAAACCACTGTGAGGAATGGGAGGGGGAGGGTCAAACCACTGTGAGGAAGGGGAGGGTCAAACCACTGTGAGGAAGGGGAGGGAGGGGGGACTCAACTGTTTCTAAATGCAGTTTTGCGTTTTTTTCTATTTACACAATTATTTAGGTATACACACATATATTTTGTGTTAACCCCATGGGCGTATATAGACTCTCTAACCATTAGGCCATGATTCCCCCAATTCAAATGAATCTATGTTACAATGAGCTCCATCCTGGTGAGTTCTCTGGCTTAATAAAACCAATGTCACCAGCATTAAATCACTACAAAAACAAAAGCACTAGCATGTGGCAAGATTTAAAAGCAGATGGAACAATTTAAAATTAGACACATACCAACATTTTATTTTTAAAGCTTTTATTATGTATATATAAAATATACACACACAAGTTATATAACAGCAGTTTCACTGTGATGATAAACTATACCTTCGTACCAGGAATAAATTGTTAAAATGAGTTGTGGAACGCCTGGGATAGGCACAGGCTCCCCGCGACCCGAGAAGTTCAGATAAGCGGTAGAAAATGAATGAAATGAATGAATGAATGAGTTGTGGAGTCATTTCGTACCGGGTATATATTGTTCTTACTAGTTCCGCAATCTTCAGAAATTTTTATTGCAAGTATAATCATGTTGAACAAGTTGTGCACTCGTTCTGCAAACGATAGAAATTTGTTCAAAGCGTCGTCAAGGAATTTCATCGCAAGTATAATCATGTTGAACAAGTTGTCAATCAATCAATCAATCAATCAAATTTTATTTATAGAGCACCTTACAACAGCCAAAAGGAGCACAAGGTGTTTTCCAGTAAAACAACAATAAAAAACTAAATAAATAGAATCAATAAGAACACAATGAACCATAAAATAGCAGTTGAAACCGGGTCTATGCGTTAAAAGCTTGTATGAATAAATATGTCTTCAACTGCGATTTAAAAACACTCAGCACAGTGATGGATCGTAAATGTGCTGGAAGTGCGTTCCACAGCTTTGGTCCCTTGATGGCAAATGACCGGCCTCCAAACTTCTCATAATTGTATTTGGGAATGACCAGAGAGGTATGTCCAGAGGAGCGGAGAGATCTGGCTGGTTGGTAGACCTTTATTAATTCTGTGAGATAGGCTGGGGCCAGACCATTGATGGCCTTGAACACACAGAGAAGGACCTTATACTCCACCCTAAACCGCACCGGAAGCCAGTGAAGCGAGTGGAGGACAGGGGTGATGTGTGAGCGTTTGGAGGTGTCTATTTGAAGCCGATTGAGAAGTGATTGATTAAGTCCAGTGTAGAGAGCATTACAGTAGTCAATCCTTGAGCTGATGAAGGCATGTATAGCTTTTTCAAGGTCAGCTTGAGACAAGAATGATTTTACCTTGCTGAGTAGTCTTAACTGGTAAAAGCTCGCCTTCACTACTGCACTGATTTGCTTATCGAAATGCATTCCCTTGTCAAAGATAACACCCAGGTTTCGCACTGTAGGAGCAAACTGAGGTGTTAGAGAACCAAAAGTAAGAGAACTGTTGGATGAATCTGGGCTAAACAGGATGTACTCAGTCTTTTCTTCATTCAGATGAAGGAAGTTCTGGGAAAGCCACTGTTTGATATCCTGAAGGCAATTATGGAGTGTGTCCAATGCAGAACGATTACTCAGAATCACAGGAAGATAGATCTGGAGGTCGTCAGCATAGAAATGAAATTGAACGTTGTGATTGGAGATGAGTTGACCAAGTGGCAGCATGTAGAGTGAGAACAGAGTAGGACCAAGAATAGAGCCTTGAGGCACACCAGATGATAGAGGAGCAACCGAGGAAGAATAGTCATTAAGCATTACTGAAAAGGTTCTGTTAGTGAGGTATGATGAGAACCAATTTAGCACTGCACCCTGCAGACCAACAACATGTTGAAGACGAGAGATGAGGATGGCATGATCCACGGTGTCAAATGCAGCGGTTAGGTCCAGTAACACCAAAACCACAGAGCTTTTCCCATCCAGGGCTCTAAGAATGTCATTATGGACCCTCAATAGCGCTGATTCAGTGCTATGTCTTGACCTGAAACCGGACTGAAATGTATCACCAATGCCGTGCAGTTGTAGGTGAGACTGCAGCTGTGCGGAAACAAGCTTCTCCATCAACTTAGACAGAAATGACAGGTTAGATATAGGACGGAAGTTGGAGAATATGGAGGGATCAAGGTTGGGTTTCTTGAGCAGCGGTCTCACAATAGCGTGTTTGAGAGCAGCGGGAACAGTACCCACCCTAAAACAGCTGTTTATGAAGGGGACAAGGATGGGACCTATGATGTCAACCGTCTCCTTCAAAATCCTGGTAGGAACAGCGTCTAGGGGGCAGGTGGTAGGCTTCAACTTTAACCTTGTAGGGCGCAACAGAGTCCATAATGCGGGAGCAGGTGGTATGGAAGGAGGCGAGGAAACGTTCCGGGCAAAGAGGCGATGCCAATTCAGCAGTAGAGGCGAGATCAGAAACAGAGAAAGCAGCAGCAAAGTCATCGACTGTAGATGAGGTAATAATGCGATGGCGATGGGGGGCAGTAAACGTTGGTGCAGGTGGAACAGCACAAATGTCAAACCGTATGAGAGAATGGTCAGAGATGGGAAAATCCATGACCTCACAGGTTGACACAATCACCCCACGAGAGATAATAAGGTCAAGAGTGTGACCTAACCTATGGGTGGGACAGGAAATGGACTGAGCCAGATTTAATGAGTCTAAAAGTACCTTAAATTCATTAGCAGGTTTATTAGAGGGGCAGCAAACATAAGTTGTGCACTCGTTCTGCAAACGATAGAAATTTGTTCAAAGCGTCGTCAAGGAATTTCATCGCAAGCATAATCATGTTGAACAAGTTGTGCACTCGTTCTGCAAACGATAGAAATTTGTTCAAAGTGTCGTCAAGGAATTTCATCGTAAGTATAATCATGTTGAACAAGTTGTCAATCAATCAATCAATCAAATTTTATTTATAGAGCACCTTACAACAGCCAAAAGGAGCACAAGGTGTTTTCCAGTAAAACAACAATAAAAAACTAAATAAATAGAATCAATAAGAACACAATGAACATAAAATAGCAGTTGAAACCGGGTCTATGCGTTAAAAGCTTGTATGAATAAATATGTCTTCAACTGCGATTTAAAAACACTCAGCACAGTGATGGATCGTAAATGTGCTGGAAGTGCGTTCCACAGCTTTGGTCCCTTGATGGCAAATGACCGGCCTCCAAACTTCTCATAATTGTATTTGGGAATGACCAGAGAGGTCCAGAGGAGCGGAGAGATCTGGCTGGTTGGTAGACCTTTATTAATTCTGTGAGATAGGCTGGGGCCAGACCATTGATGGCCTTGAACACACAGAGAAGGACCTTATACTCCACCCTAAACCGCACCGGAAGCCAGTGAAGCGAGTGGAGGACAGGGGTGATGTGTGAGCGTTTGGAGGTGTCTATTTGAAGCCGATTGAGAAGTGATTGATTAAGTCCAGTGTAGAGAGCATTACAGTAGTCAATCCTTGAGCTGATGAAGGCATGTATAGCTTTTTCAAGGTCAGCTTGAGACAAGAATGATTTTACCTTGCTGAGTAGTCTTAACTGGTAAAAGCTCGCCTTCACTACTGCACTGATTTGCTTATCGAAATGCATTCCCTTGTCAAAGATAACACCCAGGTTTCGCACTGTAGGAGCAAACTGAGGTGTTAGAGAACCAAAAGTAAGAGAACTGTTGGATGAATCTGGGCTAAACAGGATGTACTCAGTCTTTTCTTCATTCAGATGAAGGAAGTTCTGGGAAAGCCACTGTTTGATATCCTGAAGGCAATTATGGAGTGTGTCCAATGCAGAACGATTACTCAGAATCACAGGAAGATAGATCTGGAGGTCGTCAGCATAGAAATGAAATTGAACGTTGTGATTGGAGATGAGTTGACCAAGTGGCAGCATGTAGAGTGAGAACAGAGTAGGACCAAGAATAGAGCCTTGAGGCACACCAGATGATAGAGGAGCAACCGAGGAAGAATAGTCATTAAGCATTACTGAAAAGGTTCTGTTAGTGAGGTATGATGAGAACCAATTTAGCACTGCACCCTGCAGACCAACAACATGTTGAAGACGAGAGATGAGGATGGCATGATCCACGGTGTCAAATGCAGCGGTTAGGTCCAGTAACACCAAAACCACAGAGCTTTTCCCATCCAGGGCTCTAAGAATGTCATTATGGACCCTCAATAGCGCTGATTCAGTGCTATGTCTTGACCTGAAACCGGACTGAAATGTATCACCAATGCCGTGCAGTTGTAGGTGAGACTGCAGCTGTGCGGAAACAAGCTTCTCCATCAACTTAGACAGAAATGACAGGTTAGATATAGGACGGAAGTTGGAGAATATGGAGGGATCAAGGTTGGGTTTCTTGAGCAGCGGTCTCACAATAGCGTGTTTGAGAGCAGCGGGAACAGTACCCACCCTAAAACAGCTGTTTATGAAGGGGACAAGGATGGGACCTATGATGTCAACCGTCTCCTTCAAAATCCTGGTAGGAACAGCGTCTAGGGGGCAGGTGGTAGGCTTCAACTTTAACCTTGTAGGGCGCAACAGAGTCCATAATGCGGGAGCAGGTGGTATGGAAGGAGGCGAGGAAACGTTCCGGGCAAAGAGGCGATGCCAATTCAGCAGTAGAGGCGAGATCAGAAACAGAGAAAGCAGCAGCAAAGTCATCGACTGTAGATGAGGTAATAATGCGATGGCGATGGGGGGCAGTAAACGTTGGTGCAGGTGGAACAGCACAAATGTCAAACCGTATGAGAGAATGGTCAGAGATGGGAAAATCCATGACCTCACAGGTTGACACAATCACCCCACGAGAGATAATAAGGTCAAGAGTGTGACCTAACCTATGGGTGGGACAGGAAATGGACTGAGCCAGATTTAATGAGTCTAAAAGTACCTTAAATTCATTAGCAGGTTTATTAGAGGGGCAGCAAACATAAGTTGTGCACTCGTTCTGCAAACGATAGAAATTTGTTCAAAGCGTCGTCAAGGAATTTCATCGCAAGCATAATCATGTTGAACAAGTTGTGCACTCGTTCTGCAAACGATAGAAATTTGTTCAAAGTGTCGTCAAGGAATTTCATCGTAAGTATAATCATGTTGAACAAGTTGTCAATCAATCAATCAATCAAATTTTATTTATAGAGCACCTTACAACAGCCAAAAGGAGCACAAGGTGTTTTCCAGTAAAACAACAATAAAAAACTAAATAAATAGAATCAATAAGAACACAATGAACATAAAATAGCAGTTGAAACCGGGTCTATGCGTTAAAAGCTTGTATGAATAAATATGTCTTCAACTGCGATTTAAAAACACTCAGCACAGTGATGGATCGTAAATGTGCTGGAAGTGCGTTCCACAGCTTTGGTCCCTTGATGGCAAATGACCGGCCTCCAAACTTCTCATAATTGTATTTGGGAATGACCAGAGAGGTCCAGAGGAGCGGAGAGATCTGGCTGGTTGGTAGACCTTTATTAATTCTGTGAGATAGGCTGGGGCCAGACCATTGATGGCCTTGAACACACAGAGAAGGACCTTATACTCCACCCTAAACCGCACCGGAAGCCAGTGAAGCGAGTGGAGGACAGGGGTGATGTGTGAGCGTTTGGAGGTGTCTATTTGAAGCCGATTGAGAAGTGATTGATTAAGTCCAGTGTAGAGAGCATTACAGTAGTCAATCCTTGAGCTGATGAAGGCATGTATAGCTTTTTCAAGGTCAGCTTGAGACAAGAATGATTTTACCTTGCTGAGTAGTCTTAACTGGTAAAAGCTCGCCTTCACTACTGCACTGATTTGCTTATCGAAATGCATTCCCTTGTCAAAGATAACACCCAGGTTTCGCACTGTAGGAGCAACTGAGGTGTTAGAGAACCAAAAGTAAGAGAACTGTTGGATGAATCTGGGCTAAACAGGATGTACTCAGTCTTTTCTTCATTCAGATGAAGGAAGTTCTGGGAAAGCCACTGTTTGATATCCTGAAGGCAATTATGGAGTGTGTCCAATGCAGAACGATTACTCAGAATCACAGGAAGATAGATCTGGAGGTCGTCAGCATAGAAATGAAATTGAACGTTGTGATTGGAGATGAGTTGACCAAGTGGCAGCATGTAGAGTGAGAACAGAGTAGGACCAAGAATAGAGCCTTGAGGCACACCAGATGATAGAGGAGCAACCGAGGAAGAATAGTCATTAAGCATTACTGAAAAGGTTCTGTTAGTGAGGTATGATGAGAACCAATTTAGCACTGCACCCTGCAGACCAACAACATGTTGAAGACGAGAGATGAGGATGGCATGATCCACGGTGTCAAATGCAGCGGTTAGGTCCAGTAACACCAAAACCACAGAGCTTTTCCCATCCAGGGCTCTAAGAATGTCATTATGGACCCTCAATAGCGCTGATTCAGTGCTATGTCTTGACCTGAAACCGGACTGAAATGTATCACCAATGCCGTGCAGTTGTAGGTGAGACTGCAGCTGTGCGGAAACAAGCTTCTCCATCAACTTAGACAGAAATGACAGGTTAGATATAGGACGGAAGTTGGAGAATATGGAGGGATCAAGGTTGGGTTTCTTGAGCAGCGGTCTCACAATAGCGTGTTTGAGAGCAGCGGGAACAGTACCCACCCTAAAACAGCTGTTTATGAAGGGGACAAGGATGGGACCTATGATGTCAAACCGTCTCCTTCAAAATCCTGGTAGGAACAGCGTCTAGGGGGCAGGTGGTAGGCTTCAACTTTAACCTTGTAGGGCGCAACAGAGTCCATAATGCGGGAGCAGGTGGTATGGAAGGAGGCGAGGAAACGTTCCGGGCAAAGAGGCGATGCCAATTCAGCAGTAGAGGCGAGATCAGAAACAGAGAAAGCAGCAGCAAAGTCATCGACTGTAGATGAGGTAATAATGCGATGGCGATGGGGGGCAGTAAACGTTGGTGCAGGTGGAACAGCACAAATGTCAAACCGTATGAGAGAATGGTCAGAGATGGGAAAATCCATGACCTCACAGGTTGACACAATCACCCCACGAGAGATAATAAGGTCAAGAGTGTGACCTAACCTATGGGTGGGACAGGAAATGGACTGAGCCAGATTTAATGAGTCTAAAAGTACCTTAAATTCATTAGCAGGTTTATTAGAGGGGCAGCAAACATAAGTTGTGCACTCGTTCTGCAAACGATAGAAATTTGTTCAAAGCGTCGTCAAGGAATTTCATCGCAAGCATAATCATGTTGAACAAGTTGTGCACTCGTTCTGCAAACGATAGAAATTTGTTCAAAGTGTCGTCAAGGAATTTCATCGTAAGTATAATCATGTTGAACAAGTTGTCAATCAATCAATCAATCAAATTTTATTTATAGAGCACCTTACAACAGCCAAAAGGAGCACAAGGTGTTTTCCAGTAAAACAACAATAAAAAACTAAATAAATAGAATCAATAAGAACACAATGAACATAAAATAGCAGTTGAAACCGGGTCTATGCGTTAAAAGCTTGTATGAATAAATATGTCTTCAACTGCGATTTAAAAACACTCAGCACAGTGATGGATCGTAAATGTGCTGGAAGTGCGTTCCACAGCTTTGGTCCCTTGATGGCAAATGACCGGCCTCCAAACTTCTCATAATTGTATTTGGGAATGACCAGAGAGGTCCAGAGGAGCGGAGAGATCTGGCTGGTTGGTAGACCTTTATTAATTCTGTGAGATAGGCTGGGGCCAGACCATTGATGGCCTTGAACACACAGAGAAGGACCTTATACTCCACCCTAAACCGCACCGGAAGCCAGTGAAGCGAGTGGAGGACAGGGGTGATGTGTGAGCGTTTGGAGGTGTCTATTTGAAGCCGATTGAGAAGTGATTGATTAAGTCCAGTGTAGAGAGCATTACAGTAGTCAATCCTTGAGCTGATGAAGGCATGTATAGCTTTTTCAAGGTCAGCTTGAGACAAGAATGATTTTACCTTGCTGAGTAGTCTTAGCTGATAAAAGCTCGCCTTCACTACTGCACCGATTTGCTTATCGAGGTGCATTCCCTTGTCAAAGATAACACCCAGGTTTCGCACTGTAGGAGCAAACTGAGGTGTTAGAGAACCAAAAGTAAGAGAACTGTTGGATGAATCTGGGCTAAACAGGATGTACTCAGTCTTTTCTTCATTCAGATGAAGGAAGTTCTGGGAAAGCCACTGTTTGATATCCTGAAGGCAATTATGGAGCGGGTCCAATGCAGAACGATTACTCAGAGTCACAGGAAGATAGATCTGGAGGTCGTCAGCATAGAAATGAAATTGAACGTTGTGATTGGAGATGAGTTGACCAAGTGGCAGCATGTAGAGTGAGAACAGAGTAGGACCAAGAATAGAGCCTTGAGGCACACCAGATGATAGAGGAGCAACCGAGGAAGAATAGTCATTAAGCATTACTGAAAAGGTTCTGTTAGTGAGGTATGATGAGAACCAATTTAGCACTGCACCCTGCAGACCAACAACATGTTGAAGACGAGAGATGAGGATGGCATGATCCACGGTGTCAAATGCAGCGGTTAGGTCCAGTAACACCAAAACCACAGAGCTTTTCCCATCCAGGGCTCTAAGAATGTCATTATGGACCCTCAATAGCGCTGATTCAGTGCTATGTCTTGACCTGAAACCGGACTGAAATGTATCACCAATGCCGTGCAGTTGTAGGTGAGACTGCAGCTGTGCGGAAACAAGCTTCTCCATCAACTTAGACAGAAATGACAGGTTAGATATAGGACGGAAGTTGGAGAATATGGAGGGATCAAGGTTGGGTTTCTTGAGCAGCGGTCTCACAATAGCGTGTTTGAGAGCAGCGGGAACAGTACCCACCCTAAAACAGCTGTTTATGAAGGGGACAAGGATGGGACCTATGATGTCAACCGTCTCCTTCAAAATCCTGGTAGGAACAGCGTCTAGGGGGCAGGTGGTAGGCTTCAACTTTAACCTTGTAGGGCGCAACAGAGTCCATAATGCGGGAGCAGGTGGTATGGAAGGAGGCGAGGAAACGTTCCGGGCAAAGAGGCGATGCCAATTCAGCAGTAGAGGCGAGATCAGAAACAGAGAAAGCAGCAGCAAAGTCATCGACTGTAGATGAGGTAATAATGCGATGGCGATGGGGGGCAGTAAACGTTGGTGCAGGTGGAACAGCACAAATGTCAAACCGTATGAGAGAATGGTCAGAGATGGGAAAATCCATGACCTCACAGGTTGACACAATCACCCCACGAGAGATAATAAGGTCAAGAGTGTGACCTAACCTATGGGTGGGACAGGAAATGGACTGAGCCAGATTTAATGAGTCTAAAAGTACCTTAAATTCATTAGCAGGTTTATTAGAGGGGCAGCAAACATAAGTTGTGCACTCGTTCTGCAAAAGATAGAAATTTGTTCAAAGCGTCGTCAAGGAATGTCATCGTAAGCATAATCATGTTGAACGAGTTGTGCACTCGTTCTGCAAAAGATAGAAATTTGTTCAAAGCGTCGTCAAGGAATTTCATCGTAAGCATAATCATGTTGAACGAGTTGTGCACTCGTTCTGCAAAAGATAGAAATTTGTTCAAAGCGTCGTCAAGGAATTTCATCGTAAGCATAATCATGTTGAACGAGTTGTGCACTCGTTCTGCAAAAGATAGAAATTTGTTCAAAGCGTCGTCAAGGAATTTCATCGTAAGCATAATCATGTTGAACGAGTTGTGCACTCGTTCTGCAAAAGATAGAAATTTGTTCAAAGCGTCGTCAAGGAATTTCATCGTAAGCATAATCATGTTGAACGAGTTGTGCACTCGTTCTGCAAAAGATAGAAATTTGTTCAAAGCGTCGTCAAGGAATTTCATCGTAAGCATAATCATGTTGAACGAGTTGTGCACTCGTTCTGCAAAAGATAGAAATTTGTTCAAAGCGTCGTCAAGGAATTTCATCGTAAGCATAATCATGTTGAACGAGTTGTGCACTCGTTCTGCAAAAGATAGAAATTTGTTCAAAGCGTCGTCAAGGAATTTCATCGCAAGTATAATCGCGTAGAGCAAGTTGGCGAGTCTCTCCATTCCTGCTGTTTCCAAAATAAGAAAGCAAATCATCGTCCACAACAAACAAGCCAGTGTGTTTAGTTCGGGTCTGTGTGGTGGCTTTTTATACGATAGCTCTGTGGATCGTATTGGCTGTTAGTGAATCACGTGCTAGTGGCGTGATCAGAAACATGAACCAGGGCCACACCCATTTCTCTTATTCTGTTCTTCTGGAATCTTCTTCCAGCACACAAGATGAGATATTTGTAATTAAACAGGTTTGATCTGCCAGACAGAGTATTCATAAGAATATAACTGAGCTCTTCACTAAACACTTGTACAAGAATAAAGTCTACACTGCTCATTATTAAAATAAATAAATAAATAAATAAATAGCTTACTCTTGTGTAAAAGCACCATATTGTGTGGGGATGTTTTTTATATATAAAGATTTTAAAGCACTTGTTTAACTTGTTTTTAAATCCCATAAAGAGAAATATAGCAGTTCAGTTCCCAGAGATGATAAAAGTAGAGTTTAACCATGAAAAAGACATTTATGTGGTTATTGTATGGCAGGAAACAGAAGTGGTATTTCAGGTTTGTTGTGTGTTAGCCAGTGCAGCAATACATTTTGTTTAGCAAATAAGCTTAGATCGACCTCTGTATGTTAGTGCACACGAAAAACAGAAGATTTTACATCCCAGGTTTTATATTCTGAATGTTTTTTTACCTCAGAATGACTCGACATTTTCTTTTGGTCAGTTTATTGATTTGTATTTGATGTTACAGTGAGATCCAGGATTAACCTGTAGGAATCGTGTTGCTTCTTTATAAATGAATAAAAGCATGAGGAGGATCTATGGATAAGGAGGAAAAGTCTCCTCTTAATAATGCTATTTAAATTGACTATCATAAAGGTATTTTATCTGAAAGTTCTATATTTTATCATTGTGTATCAACAGTGCGTTAATGATTCTATAATAAACTACACAACAACATGCAGATTCTGTAGTTTATATATTACTTAACATTGTATGTGAAATATTGTCTTTATACATAACACTCGTGTCAGTTATACACCACGGTTACTGAAATACAAAACGTGCAAAACTATGAAAAATGTTTCATAAATAAAATGAGCAAAATATTCTTTAATATTCTACAATTTACTCACTTTAGCAGTTACATAATCAGCTGTTTTCAGTAAAGTTAAAAATAACAATAATCCCCACTAGTTTAAGATAAACTAACACTAGTTTAAGATAAAGTAACACTAGTTTAAGATAAACTAACACTAGTTTACCACAAAGAGCCTTTTTCTAACTTATTTAGTGATTTTATCTACAAGATTTGGTAGAGATAATTAACACATGGAACAAAAACTCAGTGTACTGTTTCATGTTAAATTAAATTAATGTTAAATTCTAATTAATGTTAAATATTTTCTTAACTTGATGGTTATGTGTGGACACAATGAGTGATTCACTAGATGGAGTCTTGGTAACAATTCTAGCAAATTTGCAAAAAGCAAATGATTTCCTTGGCACGCAATTTCTTCTTCTGGGAAAGTACCTGAAATTCCTCCAACATACTGACAAAAGGTGACCATCAGGACAATTTTTGCATTTATACAAAAACTGGTTGTATTTCTCTCCTGAAACACCCCCAACATTCAGTAAACACTTCAGTATTATACAGACTTGCTGAAGAAATGATTCAATACACAATTCATACCAATGATAGACCGTTTCCACACGACATTCGATCTCTTTATACCAATGAATCACTATAAAGGCTAATATAATGAAGCTGTTGATTAGGTAAAGTGTCAAAAAGTCACAATGACACTTTACGAGCCCAGTGGTGCTGGTAAATCACGTGCTAGTGACATTATCAGAAACATGAAGCAGGGCCAAACCCATTTCTCTTATTCTGTTCTTCTGGAATCTTCTTCCAGCACACAAGATGAGATATTTGTAATGAGACAGGTTTGATCTGCCAGACAGAGTATTCATAAGAATATAACTGAGCTCTTCACTTCTATACTTATACAAGAATAAAGTCTACACTGCTCATTGCAAAAACAAACAAACAAACAAACAAACAAACAAATAATTCTTGTGTAAAAGCACCATATTGTGAGGGGATGTTTTTTATATATAAAGATTTTAAAGCACTTGTTTAACTTGTTTTTAAATCCCATAAAGAGAAATATAGCAGTTCAGTTCCCAGAGATGATAAAAGTAAACACAGTTCTGTTTATTAGAGTTTAACAATGAAAACGACATTTATGTGATTATTGTATGGCGGGAAACAGAAGTGGTATTTCAGGTTCCTTGTGTAAATAAGTACCTTAATAAGTGTTAAGGTGAAATGAAAGGACCTCTAATCAAAGGAGATCAGATTGAACAGGTCTTTGCTCTGATTTTAAGAAGAAAGTGTCATCAATTTTCTAGAAAGTAATTGATGACACTTTCTTCTTAAAATCAGAGCAAAGACCTGTTCAATCTGATCTCCTTTGATTTGCTGCTTGTGTTATTCTTTTATTTATTTATTTTTCATTTGATATTTGTCTAAGTCAATAATAGTCCTAATCTATGTTTCTGAAAAAGTTTAGAAACATTAATTCATTTACTACCACTTATCCGAACATCTCAGGCGTCATCGGGCATCGAGGCAGGATACACCCTGGACGGAGTGCCAACCCATGACAGGGCACACACACTCTCTCATTTTCACACACACACACACACACACACACACACACACACACACACACACTCTCTCATTCACTCACACACACACACACACTACGGACAATTTTCCAGAGATGCCAATCAACCTACCATGCATGTCTTTGGACCGGGGGAGGAAATCGGAGTACCCGGAGGAAACCCCCGAGGCACGGGGAGAACATGCAAACTCCACACACACAAGGTGGAGGTGGGAATCGAACCCCCAACCCTGGAGGTGTGAGGCAAACGTGCTAACCACTAAGCCACCGTGCTCCCCCAGTTTAGAAACATAAAATACAATATTAAAGTTTAAAATTCAATTATTATTTACCTCTAACATGTATCCCTAATGATCAAGTCTGAGGTGGTGGTTGTGAGGAAGAAACCATGAGAGACTCAGAAGTGAACCTCATCCCGCTACGTCCTTTAAATCCTTACAGTTGACCTTCTCTGCTGTTTTCATTACACTGATATTATTACAGTTTGGATTTGTGTATTAAACTCTGCACATGGGTCCTGGACCATCACCATACAGTTATGATGTAAGATTCTGCTTGTCGTTTGTGCTCACGGACAACGTGAGATCACTGACATGGTGTCCGAATGGGCCGTGTTCAAGCCCCTTAGCTGTAGAGGTCTCGGTCTCTCTACACAAACCTGTCTGATGCTCATGGATGGATCTTCAGACTCAACTAAAAAGTTACAGAAGAACATTTAGCAGCCACTGAAACAAAAGCTCTAGAAGCCTCACGATCTGGTAAACTGGTGCCTCAGAAGATGGAGAGATGACAAGCTTGGCTAACCAAACAAGGGAGAGAGCGACCTCTACTGGTGAGCTTCAGGAGTGACGAGAAGAACGGCATTATTTATCCTACTGGACATGGAGTGTGGAGCTCCAGGAGGCAGAGTTTCTTGTTCTTTCTGCTCGTTGAAACCAGCAAAAAGAACAAGAAACTCAGTTCAGAAACTCACAGCGTTCTTTACTGAAACTTTATTGTACCAATAAAAATCCTCCTCTAAACACCAGACATTACAGCTACCCAGCCGAGGGTCATCACAATAACGGATCTGCACCGGTCTCTAGTTGCCCAGTTTAACCAGTAATGTTCTAAACCAGACCCACAATAGAGCCAAACCAGGTCTCCAAAACGCTCGGTCTACCGATCGTGACGTTTCGGATCGTCGTCTCTAAAAATAAAAGACGTGAGCAAACGGAACAGAAAAAAGTTTGAAGAGATGTTGAGATGTTTGAGGTTGAGATTTTATTCCATAGGAACAGTTACATTTTCCAAACTCAAAAGTTCAGCTCAGAGAAGGACTCAAGGGGGTCAGGGGTAGTTCTGAGTGTGTGCATGTATTGTTAAGAATGGCTTTTTCTCCCACTGTGACTCACACACACACACACACTACGGACAATTTTCCAGAGATGCCAATCAACCTACCATGCATGTCTTTGGACCGGGGGAGGAAATCGGAGTACCCGGAGGAAACCCCCGAGGCACGGGGAGAACATGCAAACTCCACACACACACACACACACACACACACACGGTGGAGGTGGGAATCGAACCCCCAACCCTGGAGGTGTGAGGCGAACGTGCTAACCACTAAGCCACCGTGCTCCCCCAGTTTAGAAACATAAAATACAATATTAAAGTTTAAAATTCAATTATTATTTATCTCTAACATGTATCCCTAATGATCAAGTCTGAGGTGGTGGTTGTGAGGAAGAAACCATGAGAGACTCAGAAGTGAACCTCATCCCGCTACGTCCTTTAAATCCTTACAGTTGACCTTCTCTGCTGTTTTCATTACACTGATATTATTACAGTTTGGATTTGTGTATTAAACTCTGCACATGGGTCCTGGACCATCACCATACAGTTATGATGTAAGATTCTGCTTGTCGTTTGTGCTCACGGACAACGTGAGATCACTGACATGGTGTCCGAATGGGCCGTGTTCAAGCCCCTTAGCTGTAGAGGTCTCGGTCTCTCTACACAAACCTGTCTGATGCTCATGGATGGATCTTCAGACTCAACTAAAAAGTTACAGAAGAACATTTAGCAGCCACTGAAACAAAAGCTCTAGAAGCCTCACGATCTGGTAAACTGGTGCCTCAGAAGATGGAGAGATGACAAGCTTGGCTAACCAAACAAGGGAGAGAGCGACCTCTACTGGTGAGCTTCAGGAGTGACGAGGAGAACTGCATTATTTATCCTACTGGACATGGAGTGTGGAGCTCCAGGAGGCAGAGTTTCTTGTTCTTTCTGCTCGTTGAAACCAGCAAAAAGAACAAGAAACTCAGTTCAGAAACTCACAGCGTTCTTTACTGAAACTTTATTGTACCAATAAAAATCCTCCTCTAAACACCAGACATTACAGCTACCCAGCCGAGGGTCATCACAATATAACGGATCTGCACCGGTCTCTAGTTGCCCAGTTTAACCAGTAATGTTCTAAACCAGACCCACAATAGAGCCAAACCAGGTCTCCAAAACGCTCGGTCTACCGATCGTGACGTTTCGGATCGTCGTCTCTAAAAATAAAAGACGTGAGCAAACGGAACAGAAAAAAGTTTGAAGAGATGTTGAGATGTTTGAGGTTGAGATTTTATTCCATAGGAACAGTTACATTTTCCAAACTCAAAAGTTCAGCTCAGAGAAGGACTCAAGGGGGTCAGGGGTAGTTCTGAGTGTGTGCATGTATTGTTAAGAATGGCTTTTTCTCCCACTGTGACTTTTCTCCTCTTCCTCGTCCGAGGAGTCTCCGCCGTAAGGGACGAGGCCTAAAGAGTCTGAGGAGATCTTCACCTTCTTCACCTCCTCTTCATCTGAGAAAATAAAACAGTTACTGAATTAAATCTGGAGCAAAATCCCAGGGGTAGAGAAGTGGTGTGTGACTGTGAAAGGGGCGGTAGGCTATTTTTATCTCCATCGTTATCGAGCTCGTCCTCAGCTCTTCCTTACAGGACACGTGTTCAGACTGTATTAACACTGTAGTATATAACTGTGTAAAGACTTTAATGTTAGTGTGTGTGTGTGTGTGGTTCATACCTGCGTGTGAGTGACCAGGTTCTTGTCTTGGTCTCTTGAGTGGTGCTGGGAGCGACACCACAGGTAGAGGTGGAGGAGGCATCAGTGTCCTATACAGAAGACACAGTGTATTGTATGTGTTGTCATAACAGAACTGAACACATGTGATCAGGGTGTAGAGGGAGAGCTTACAGGTCTGATCTGCTGACATCACCACCACTAGACAAGGACTCTTCCACTGGACCATCTGGTTTAGGCTCCTGTATTTATGAACATGTAACACACACACACACTATCGTTACACATTAATACATGAACTAGACCTGTGCTAATCATTAATTCAGTTCACTACAATAAAAGGCTTGAAAATGTCATAACTCTCTAATCTGGACAAACCAAATGAACAGAGAACCCCCACCCCCCCACCAGTTCTCTCCCCATCCACCCAGTGTATAGCCACTAGACGGCTCTCTCTAATAATACGATCACTGACCCCATCTGCCTAAAAACCCCACCTGTGTTAACTCTTGCTCTCCTTCCTCCTCTTCACTCTCCTCTATAAAACATCTCTTTGGGCTGGAAACACTGGACGAGTCGTTTTCAGCATCGTCTGAGGTCTTGACTTCATCCTAACACACACACCATGGAGACGTCGATTAACAATTTTGCAGGCGTTATATTGAATCATCTCCGTGTGTGTACCATACTAACCTGCAGTACAAATGAAGTGGGTTTGCGAGGACACACGGGGTACTGCACCATCTGCGCACCGTCTGCACCGTCTGCTCGACTCCAGTAACTTCCTGTCCCTGGGTATGATGGGTAAACGCTGGGGTAGCCGTACCACGACTGGCTGCTGTAACTACTGCTGGTGGAGGATGAGTATCCATGGGACTGGTATGTTGCTACACACACACACACACACGTCAGTCTCACAAACTGAACAATTTTAAGTGAATAATTTAGTGAAATAAACATAAAACAGCCCAATTAGGAAACATTACCTTGTGTGGAACCAGTAGCTGTGTACACAGATACCATACGTGCGTGTTCAGCCCGCACCTGCAGCACACACACACACCATTATGATGACCCCTGGTTATTAATTCTGCCTCATTCACTAACTTTGTGATATGTTCAATGGTTATTTTAAGACTGATTAGTGGTTTAAGCAGCAACACTGCCACCTTGTGGGCAGCACCAGGTCACACTAGCTGGGACATCTGTTCATTAGCACCTCATGCCAGTCAAAGCCTTAAACATGCTCACAAAACGTTAGCTGAAAGATGATGACAAAAAATGTAAACAGCTTCAGGAGTTTGAGTGTCATCATCTGATTGGTCGGATTCTACAGATGTCCAGGAGACATCTTGTTTAACAGTCCACCAGGAAAAAAACACCATTGTGATGCTCTACCTTTTCCTAGAAGGAAACTGTTGTGCTTACATCTGTGACTCTGAGCTGATCATCTAACTGCTAGACTTTCTAAATGATGTGAAGTTCACAGTCTAGACTCGTTAATTTGTACAACATTATTTTAAATGAACGATCGATGACTACAAGCTGGTTTATTTTTGTACTTTACATTTTTATGCCCTAAACATGATGCTGAACAAAAACTGATGGTTTGCTTTACAAGTCAGTCAAATGCCCTCATGGGCAGGAAAGTCATCTGTTCCTACCGTCTCTAGAAGGCTCTCACAGAGTTTCTTGGCTGATTCCAGGCCAGCAGAGTTTGGATGGCTATAAGAAACATGTTAAAAATTACGTCACAAATTTTATCTTTGCTGCAAAAGTGCTCTTAATGTATGCTGTAATATTACTGAGCTCAGCTTGTTATAATGAGACCGTTAGCTAAACTAAATTACCTGATGTAGAGGTACAGGGGTTCGAATGACTCCCTCCGTGAGGCCTGTTCGATGTAGCCGGAGCCCTTCCCTCGCAGGAAGACGCGTGCCCCGGTCTCCGTCTGGATGTGCTGCAGGTACGAGCCGTTCGGTCCTTCCACCTTCTCGTTCACGTTGAAGTCCGGCAGGCATTGCTCCAATCCTACAAATAGCTTAGTGTGCACAAAACTCTGCAACCAGCACCAGAGGTACAGTGATTACACACTAAACCCTTAAGCTACTAGAGATCCATATACACTGCTCTAACCTCACCCACTCCCAAAGCACATAGACACACGCTACACTATGTGATCTACACCCGTAAACATTTCCTGAAGAAATAAAATCGGTTTATTTAATAACTCTCCTGTAAAAGTACAAAATTTCTCCAAGTACCTTTTCTCTATGGTTAAGAGGTGACTTACAGGTTAGGTCATAACTACTCAGCTAGGTTTGCTAGTTATATTCGTATTCACTCGCAGGTTTCATAAGAATTGAAAAAGGAAAATCAAATCGTTGCTTTCAAGTTCAGATTTATTTCAAAAGCACGTTAAACATGTTATAACCTGACAACAGCATCACTCTGCTACACCGGCGTTCACGGACCAAACCTCTCGGTGTAACTACTTAACCGTGGTTGAGTTGAGTGTTAGAGAACTGGTCTTTGGTTAAGAGTCAGCTATTTGCTGACTATATATTTATAAAGGTTTAAAGTTCACCTTGGTGTTCATAGATGTCTCAGCCACAGCAACAAAAAAAAAAAAACTACTGTTGCTATTGACAGTCTTCAAAACAGCAGCACCAGCCATGTTCTCCTGTCGTGATCAATTTGAAAGAGTGTGTGTGTGTGAGCAGGAGCAGTGCAGGCCATGATCTCTGCAGATCGGCCAGTTTCTCCCTGCTGAGGTTGATATAGGAGGTGGGTATCAGCAAGAGCCAAATGATCTCCTATGGCCTCGCCTTCATTAACCTCCACACACACGCATGCAGTGTTCCAATACCGCTCTCAACACACCCTTGTCCACTTCCCCTAGAACGTACCGATCTCACTGTCCAGGTCGAATGTGTTCCGACGTAACTGATTTACACAGTTTTCTTCACACACTCAGTCACATCAGCTCACCAGGTAACCAGAGTACTAATCAGCTGGCTTCAGAGTTATTTTAGCTGGCTGATGTGTTAAACAGCTAGTAAGTGTGCTAAAAGTTGTCTCAACCAAGCGGAAGTACACGAGGGTGTGCTAGAAACAGGACTGGAACACAACCCCCACTTAGCCCTAGGGTTAATAGTGAGGTACCTACCCCAGCATGAGGAGGAGGGGGTCTGTGTGCGGGTGTTACAGGAGCATTCGGGGGGCGTGGCGTAGGGAGATGTGGCTGTGGGGGAATAGAAGGTCGTGGGGGCTGGGGGTAAACAGGAACCGGGGGCATTACAGCCGGCTGCTGGCCCCCTGATGCTCGCAACACATCCTCTGAGATTATTTCTTTGATACGCATCACGGCCTCTGTGAAGAAATCAATCATAAGCTTTTAACGTCTATAACGTCTCAAGATGTTTAAAAAAAAAGCTCGAACGAAGCTAATGTCCAATCCTGTAGGCTCCGCACATTACAGTTAAACTGTGATTAAATACCAGAAAGGAAGGGGAAAAGTAAAACGTACTGTTGACTTCATCCTGGCTTCGTCCCTGAACGTGCAGATACAGAGGACGCTCTCTACAACAGGAAATGTTGATGAGTGAAAGCACAGAAGGGGAATCAGACATGATTATATACACAGATGTAACACACACACCCTCCTTTGTAGGTGGACTTCTCAGCATCACCCAGGAACAGGCCTTTAGTGGAGACCAGCGCGCCGCTGTACAGACGAATCTGATTTTGTATAAAAGTGTAGAATTTGTAAAAATGACATCATGTATGTAATTAACAGTGACTTTCTGTTGTATGTCAGACATCACATTGTTTTCATTTCATGACTTTTTAGACTCGATAACCATCGAGTTACAATCTTCTGCACACAACTCTACCTATATAAGCAGTACATTTCAGTGTGTGTGTGTGTGAGCGAGTGAAACACACCTCTTCCTGTGTTTTGCTTTTGGTCAGCAGATTCCTGCAGTTCACAGGCACATCATTAATATCCACTTCTGTGACAACGATCTCCTCACTGCTAACAGGTACAGGGGCACTAGGAGGAGCCTACACACACACACGAGACTGTTGTAACCATGTATTCACATGTCCTAAAGCCAAGTATGTGATGCATGTGCTTGGCTTATTTACTACCCTTGCTCTTGAAATAGATTAGTGAAGTGAACTGGACTAGTTACAGTATGTATAATAAAGCTTAGCAGTGGACTGTTGGTGTGTGACAGTATGTCACACACCAACAGTCCACTGCTAAGCTTTATTATACATTTTCACATCACACAAAAGTGAATCCCCGGGTACAAGTCTGCCTTAAAGTCAGACCCCCCCCCCCCCCCCCCCAACCACACACACACCCCCACTGAGCTGACCTAAGGAATCATGGCCCATCATGTGGTGTGAAGTACAACAGCCCACATCCCTAAGCCCCGTGTTGGAGATCAGTACCTTACTCGGTAAAGGCTGCGGTGCTTTGAGTTTTCCTTTAGCCAATAACATTGCATTAAGCTTGGCAGCCATTGCAGTGGCCATCTCCACTCCTCCCTGTGCTGGGGCAGAAGGAGCTGGAGAACTTGCCCCTGATGTAACAGCTGAACTTGGGGGCACCTTAACTGCATTGTTAGTGGACACATTTCCCATAATCCCCTGCAGCAGGTCTGCTTTGGACTTGGGCTGATCCCAGCGACTGTTCAGGCATCTGAAAGGGAAAGTGGAGACGATGTTAGAGCTAAATTAATGTAACGTGTAAAAGAATATAAGCTTAGTGTTAATGCAGGTGTGGGAGTGCATGTGTGTGTAGCTAGTAGGCCCAAGTGTTCCTCTCCCCACACTTAGCCTGTTCAGCTCCACAGCTCTATTATAGGTGTGTGTTTGTATGTATGCATGCGTGTGTGTGTGTGTGTGTGTGTGTGTGTGTGTGTGTGTGTGTGTGTGTGTGTAGCTAGTAGGCCCAAGTGTTCCTCTCCCCACACTTGGCCTGTTCAGCTCCACATATGTAATATAGGAGGTTAGTATCAGCGACACTCTGGTACTCAAAGAGACCGCTTTCAGACCCTCCATTATCTATACAACGGCAATTTTATTCTACAAATTTAATGAACAACGCAAATAAACATCAGCTTTGTACAAAACGTTCAACTTTATTAGGATATAAAGACTATTGTGTGCGTGTGTATGTGTGCGCGCGCGCTCACACACTAAGCTGATTCTGAGGAACCTGCTAGCTAACTAGCCTGTGAGATGCTAAGCTAACTGAACTAGCCGTTTAACTACAACAGCCTGCTAGCTAACTAGCCTGTGAGATGCTAAGCTAACTGAACTAGCCGTTTAACTACAACAGCCTGCTAGCTAACTAGCCTGTGAGATGCTAAGCTAACTGAACCAGCCGTTTAACTACAACAGCCTGCTAGCTAACTAGCCTGTGAGATGCTAAGCTAACTGAACTAGCCGTTTAACTACAACAGCCTGCTAGCTAACTAGCCTGTGAGATGCTAAGCTAACTGAACTAGCCGTTTAACTACAACAGCTCTGTACACAAAGATATCTTTATAATAAGCGTTGAAATATACTTACGGCGTCCCCGATGCCATCTTGTATTAAAGTGTGTTAAAAAAGTAAAATAAATCAACCTTTAAGTGTTTATTTTCGTTAAAAATACTGAACACAAGTTTAGTATCCTGAAGTCACCTCAGAGTTAGCCGCTGCGCTTGGGCCTGTCGAACCGCGCATGCGCACTTGTCTCAGTCCACGCCTGTGCCGCCCCCCTTTTTCTATGTTACACAGCGCATGCGCAGAGAGGATTAATTTGTTTTCTCAAGAAATAAACTTCGACTTTAACTTCAGGAATAAAAAAGCTAGATATATTATCACATTAACAACAAACATAAACGAACACATTATACGGACATCTTTCACATTCTCTGCTTTGATTAGATTTAATATTAATAATTAATAATTTAATAGTTATTAATATTAATAATCCTGTTAAAGTCTATTTACAGTTTGTTTAGAAAAACGTGAAAGCCACGTGGTCACCGGTTTGTATTTATTAAGTATAAACTATCTTTTGATATGTAAATAATTTTAATAATAACTATAATAATATGTAAATAAGTATATAATAATAACTATAATAATAAATATGTAAATAATTATAATACATATAAGTAATAATAAATATATAAATAATCATAATTAATAATAAATATGTAAATAATTATAATACATATAAGTAATAATAAATATGTAAATAACACTCCAGCTTGATCTCTGATTGGTACAAAATTCTGACCAATCACAATCCAGATGTTGAAATTGCTGTGTGTTGACTGAAAGTCTTTGTGTCTCTCTGTAACAGAGAGTTTCTTTTAGAAATTCTCTTTTAAAGCCATTAAAACATAAACTCCTGACACGTTGCTGACGGTAACCGAGTCACGTTTAAAGCTAATGTATTGAGCTACAAAGGAAGTATTGAGTAATGTATTGAGCAAGTAATGGAAGCATAGAATGGAATGTAGTAAGTAATGGAAGCATAGAGCCACCAGCACTACAGTAAGTTAGTAGTGTGTGTGTCTCAGTGACAGTGTACAGTATGTACATAAAGTGTGTGAACTTTTACATCCAGGTCCCACCTTCTGACTTAAGGTCCCAGCCCTTACCTGAGCTTGAGGCTGGTGTATGAACTGTGATTAAAGTCAATAATACAGACACGAAATAAGAGAAAACTCCTTTATATTCATTTCAGAATAAAATTTTGCTTTACACCTTTAACATGTCACACAGATCCACATAGCTTCATCATCATCATTATCATCATCATCATCGTTACCCATCACCTTCCTCCTCGGCTGCTGCTCGTGTTTTTTTCCAGTGTAAAATTCAGAGTCTATACAAAAATATGGAGCTTTACTCAGCGTTCTGTTTCAGCGGTGTGTTATTACAAATGTGTCCGGATGTCCGCCGCAGTGAGACTGGTGTCCACCACAGAGAGACAGGTGTCCGCCGCAGTGAGACAGTGGGCTGTGCTGTATAAATAGCGTATAAAATAAGGCAGTCTCTTCAGTAGGATAAACCGGATACAAAAACCCTCGCTGGGAAAAAAAATCATTCAAGTCCAAAACACGGTTCACAGATTCTCATCATGCTGAAACTCTCTGCCTTCCCATGAGGCTCTGGACAAACACATACACACACACACACACACACACACACACTTCATCCATCGTTCACATCTGATTAGGCATATGCCGATATCAAATTCATATCAGTGTAACCGCATTTATCACGGTACACAATAAAATCACGATAACACATTGGAAGAAAAATACTAGATCTGCTGTGTCTTTTAAATAGAATGAAAGAAGGAAAGAAAGAAAGAAAGAAAGAAAGAAAGAAAGAAAGAAAGAAAGAAAGAAAGAGGATGCAAAAAAAACAAAAGAAAAAGAAAATTTAAATAAAACTAAAGAAAATAAATTAACTAAAGACAAATGCAGGCAAAAAAATACAAAAAGGATGAAAAACAAAAAGCAAAATTATAAGGAAATAAAATTTAAAAGAAATGCCAAAAGAAAAAATATGAAAAGTTATAAAAGAAAAAAAAATAGAAGTTGAATTAAGTAAAGAATGTTGTAGAGAAAGATATCCAAAAAAGAAACAAAGGTAAAAAATAAGAGGAATCTCAAAACCCCCCAGAACAGAATCACCTTCTCTTCACACTCTCCAAACTAAGGCCTTTAAAAAGAAATCCTTTATCTCTAAACCCATGCAGCCTCCTCCTGAATGATATTTGTTAAAGATAATATTGTGCGTGTTAAATATAAATATATATCGTGATATTTCATCTACTCGATGATCGGCACATGCCCAGCCCTCTACAGTGCAACAGGAAGTAACGTCATTCAGTTAAAAAAATAGACATGTTTATGATAATGACATGGGTCAGAGGATTATTGTTTGTGTGTTAATCAGCTTTGGCTTCTGAGATTCATCGGTTTAGCTACAAATCACTCGCATCATTAATGATTAGTGTAGAACAACAAGGAAAAAAAATAAATACAAAACAGACGAGTGAGTAGAGGATGAGAGTGAGGTGGGATGATCTTAGTGTTTCCTGATGCTTTACACACACACACACACACACACACACACACACACACACACACACACACACACACACACACACACACACCCTGTAAAGCCGTGCGCTGGAAGGCCACACGTGTAGTCCGAGTGTGTGTGTTCATTTAAACCAGCAGGGGGCGTCAAGTCTCACACCATCATAAAGTCCAGGTTTAGAGAGTCGCTTTTATTTAGTCCATGAGAGAAATCGAAGACAAAGCCATACTATTCTGTGTGTGTGTGTGTGTGTGTGTGTGTGTGTGTGTGTGTGTGTGTGTGTGAGATGAACTACTCAGGTGGCGGTCTTAGGCTGTGTAGTTTGCGATCGTCCAAACCTTTCCAATATTTAAAGTTGTTGTCTAAATGCTGCATGAGATTTGGCAAATCAGCAAAAGCTGCAGAGAAACAGAAGAGAAAACATTAATACTAAACACACACATGCGCACACACACACACACACACACGCAAAACAAACAGGTCTCAAGACGTGCCATATTGCTCAACATCCTTACAGGTTAGTAGCTTAGTTAGTTAGTGAAGCTTCAGGGAACGAAGTTAAAAGCCAAGTTCAACAAAGTCAAAAGTAAAATCACTTTACAAAAACATTTGAGTTTGGATTTAAATGATTCAGTGAATAAAAGAATCACTAACCAAATGGCTCACTGACTGACTCACTAAACAACTGACTCCCTCACTGACCAAATGACTCACTGACACTGTTTCAGACAGAAGATCTTATTTACTCAATAATATTATCCGAATATATAATTATCTGTCTCTCTATCTTAATTACTAATTGGCCATCCTAATCAATCTATGACTACATATATACGTATGTGTGTGTGTGTGTGTGTGTGTGTGTGTGTTTACCATCCCAGGCGTCAAACATGTCTGTGATGAAGTAGTCAATAAAGGAAATCTGGGATTTGGGAATGCTGCAGGTGTTCCGGTCAAACACAGGCATCACCACAGGCAGACCCTGTCTTTTCTCTTCATCTGTCTACACACACACACACACACACACACACACACACACACACACACAGTCCATAATTAATTTTAACAGAAGTAAACAATACACACTTGTAGATTATTAC
>NC_062530.1:28197556-28212556 GCF_022655615.1 Tachysurus fulvidraco
GCTCCGGAGGCAGCTGATAGGTACCGAAGGGCCAAGCGAGCTTCAGCCCGGGTGGTTACGGAGGCAAAAACTCGGGTCTGGGAGGAGTTCGGTGAGGCCATGGAGAAGGACTATCGGTTGGCCTCGAAGAAATTCTGGCAAACCGTCCGGCGCCTCAGGAGGGGGAAGTAGTGCCCTGCTCACACTGTTTACAGTGGGAGTGGGAATCTGCTGACTTCGACTGGGGACATCATCGGACGGTGGAAGGAATATTTCGAGGTTCTCCTCAACCCCACCGACATGTCTTCCAGTGAGGAAGCAGAGGGCGGGGGCTCAGTTGTGGACTCGTAGATTCCCCAAGCTGAGGTCACTGAGGTAGTTGAGACGCCTCTGCAACATCGCGTGGAGGTTGGGGACAGTGCCTCTGGACTGGCAGATTGGGGTGGTGGTCCCTCTGTTTAAGAAAGGGGACCGAAGGGTGTGTTCCAACTACAGGGGGATCACACTCCTCAGCCTCCCCGGAAAAGTCTATGCCAGGGTACTGGAGAGGAGAATTCGGCCGATAGTTGAACCTCGGATTCAGGAGGAACAATGCGGGTTTCGTCCCGGTCGTGGAACACTGGACCATCTCTATACCCTCACCAGGTTGCTGGAGGGTTCATGGGAGTTTGCCCAACCAGTTCACATGTGCTTTGTGGATTTGGAGAAGGCATTTGACTGTGTCCCTCTTGGTGACCTGTGGGGGGTGCTCTGGGAGTATGGGGTCCGGGGCCCTCTGTTAAGGGCTGTCCAGTCCCTATATTGACCGGAGCAGGAGTTTGGTTCGCATTGCCGGCAGTAAGTCAGACTTGTTCCCGGTGCATGTTGGACTCCGGCAGGGCTGCCCTTTGTCACCGGTCCTGTTCATTACTTATATGGACAGGATTTCTAGGCACAGTATGGGGCCGGAGGGGGTCCGGTTTGGGGACCACAGGATTTCGTCTCTGCTTTTTGCAGATGATGTTGTCCTGCTGGCTTCCTCAAACCAGGACCTTCAGCGTGCACTGGGACGGTTTGCAGCCGAGAGTGTAGCGGCGGGGATGAGAATCAGCACCTCCAAGTCCGAGGCCATGGTTCTCAGTCGGAAAAGGGTGGCTTGCCCCCTTCAGGTTGGTGGAGAGCTCCTGCCTCAAGTGAAGGAGTTTAAGTATCTTGGGGTCTCGCTTATGAGTGAGGGAAGGATGGAGCGGGAGATCAACAGGCGGATTGTTGTATCTTCTGCAGAGATGCGGTCGATATACCGATCTGTTGTGGTGAAGAAAGAGCTGAGCCACAAGGCGAAGCTCTCTATTTACCGGTCGATCTACGTTCCTACCCTCACCTATGGTCATGAGCTTTGGGTCATGACCGAAAGGACGAGATCCCGGATACAGGCGGCTGAAATGAGTTTCCTCCGCAGGGTGGCTGGGCGCTCCCTTAGAGATAGGGTGAGGAGCTCATTCACTGGGGAGGAGCTCAGAGTAGAGCCGCTGCTCCTCCACATCGAGAGGAGTCAGCTGAGGTGGCTCGGGCATCTCTTTCAGATGCCTCCTGGACGCCTCCCTGGGGAGGTGTTCCGGGCATGTCCAACCAGGAGGAGGCCCCGGGGAAGACCTAGGACACGCTGGAGGGACTATGTCTCTCGGCTGGCCTGGGAACGCCTCGGTATTCCCCCAGAAGAGCTGGAGGAAGTGTCTGGGGAGAGGGAAGTCTGGGTATCCCTGCTTAGACTGCTGCCCCCGCGACCCGGCCCCGGATAAGCGGTAGAAGATGGATGGATGGACATTTTTGTCTCGTCTTTTTTCGTCAACAATAATCCATGTTAATTTAGTCAGCGTTTTTGGACAGTGATGCAGTCTTGTCATCGTCTCAGCTTATGAAAAAAAAGGTTGTTGAACATATTTCGTCTCGTCTCGTCTGACGAAATTAACACTACATACAACAGAGGTAGCGTTTTTTCTGGCCACCAGTTCAGTGTCCGTCTGCTCAGCATCCATCTTCACCCGCGCTGCACACCGGAAAAAGTCACATGACCATACGCAACACACGTACCACTGCCTAAACTGAAACTCACTAGTTTAGCGGATAGCGGTGTAGCGGATAGTGGTGTAGCGGATAGCGGGGTAGCGGATGAAATAGGCAAACAGCTTTCAGAGAGAATGGGTTGTCATGTCCACACATGACAACCCATTTATTTCATAAAATCGCAGCATTTTGCGTCATATAATCGCACAGGATTGATATCGCGATTGCGATTGCGATATGATTAATCATGCAGCACTAGTACTTATACACACACCCACAAACCCACACACCCACACACACAGAGCTGAAACCCCCACTCTGACTGTTCTCTCTACTGAACACCAGCAGTACGTACACACTATACAGAACACACAAATTCTGTACACAGACACAAGCACATTCACCCAGAAGTCAATGTAACATTTCTCTCTCTCTCTCTCTCTCTCTCTCTCTCTCTCTCTCTCTCTCTGTCTCTGTATCTCTCTCTCTCTCTCGTGTGAATGGGAACAGCTCAGTTATGAGTCACTCACACAGACAGACGTCACATAGTAGCTTATCATGCGCTTTCTCTCTCTCACACACACACACACACACACACACACACACACACACACACACACACACACACACACACACACACACACACACAGTGCAGAAAGAACAGTACAATGTTGTTGCTCTTCAAATTGAACTGAAGCAGTCTAACCTGCTGTAAGTGAACACACACACACACACACACACACACAAACACAAACACACACACAAACACACACACACAAACTGTCCTTCTTACTGTTCCAGCATAGGGTACGTCAGGTGAACAGTGAATAGTGTGTGTGTCTGTGTGTGTGTGTGTGTGTGTGTGTGTGTGTGTGTGTGTGTGTGTGTGTGTGTGTGTGTGAATACATGAGTGTGGAAGGAAACTTTAATTTAATAGCCATCCTTCACCTCATCATCACACTGATACAAACAGGGAAAAGAAACACCAAACACTAAACACTTCCTCTAAGAAAATCATTTAGGGACGTAACCTAAAGATAACGAGGAGTTAATGATATAAAGGAGAGTCTCACCAGCTTTATGTAACACTCCTGTCAGTAGTTTAGTGTGTATGGGGTCTAGTGAACATGTTGTTGTAGCTGTAGTAATAAGTGTATCTAACTCTTCCTGTCCTGTACTTGTAAAGCTCTGAGTGAGTGTAGAGACTGGATCACTACTGAACTGTGATGGACATGTGTTCAGATCTCTGGTTTTTGTTAATCTAGTCACTGTGTTAAATAAACCCTGGGGTTGTTCTGGTTATGTCCTATGAGTTTGCTCAGGTGCTCAGAGCCCTAGCAGCTTTTAGAGCCTGTCTGTAGCTGGACATATTGGACATACTGGACATATTGGACATACATAGTTTTTCCTCCCCACAGTCACCTGAGTCACCTCAGACTTGTTCATGGGAGATAAATACATAAACATTTATATATAACTAATATTAATCTGGGACTTTATATTATATTAATCTTTATATGAATCTTTATATGAATCATTATACGAATCTTTATATGAATCTTTATATGAATCATTATACGAATCTTTATATGAATCTTTATATGAATCTTTATATGAATCTTTATACGAATCATTATACGAATCTTTATATGAATCTTTATATGAATCATTATATGAATCTTTATATGAATCTTTATACGAATCTTTATATGAATCTTTATATGAATCATTATATGAATCTTTATATGAATCTTTATATGAACCTTTTGTTAATGTTTATGTCCCTGTAAAGCTGCTCTGAGACAAAGCCAGTCATTAAATGTGTTATACAAATAAACGAGAAGAGAACTGAAGGTGAGATGAGATGTGAACACGACATCACTTTCCTTCAGCAGTTAACACTAATGTTCAGTCACATTCCAGTTCATCTGTCTGTCTCTCTGACCTGATCTCCAACTGTCTGTCTGTCCAACTCTCTCTCCATCTGTCCCAATCTGTCTCTCTCTCTCCATCTGTCTCTTTGTTTATCTCTGTCCCCATCAGTCTAACACTCCATCTCTCTGTCTGTCTCTCTGTCTGACTCTAGTCCTTCTCTCTCTCTCTCTCTCTCTCTCTCTCTCTCTCTCTCTCTCTCTCTCTCTCTCTCTCTCTCTCTGTCTGACTCTAGTCCTTCTCTCTCTGTCTCTCTCTCTCTCTGTCTGACTAGTCCTTCTCTCTCTCTGTCTGTCTCTCTCTGTCTGACTCTATTCCTTCTCTCTCTCTCTCTCTCTCTCTCTCTCTCTCTGTCTGACTCTAGTCCTTCTCTCTCTGTCTCTCACTCTCTCTCTGTCTGTCTCTCTCTCTGTCTGACTCTAGTCCTTCTCTCTCTCTGTCTGTCTGTCTCTCTCTCTGTCTGACTCTAGTCCTTCTCTCTCTGTCTCTCACTCTCTCTCTGTCTGTCTCTCTCTCTGTCTGACTCTAGTCCTTCTCTCTCTCTGTCTGTCTGTCTGTCTCTCTCTCTGTCTGTCTCTAGTCCCCCCCCCCTCTCTCCCCCTCTATCTCTTGTTGGACTTACATTGTTTGTGTGAAAAGTGTAGTAAAGATGTGGTTAACTGTGTGTGTGTGTGTGTGTGTGTGTGTGTGTGTGTGTGTGTGTGTGTGTGTGTGTGTGTGTTTTTCACACGTTCAGTCTCAGCCTAGCAGCAGTTGACAGCGTGTACCACAGAGAATAAGAGTTAATGAAAATACACACACACACACACACACACACACACACACACACACACACACACACACACACACACACTTACAATACGAAGAAAATAGCACAAACTGTGATTCAATTCTCCTACGTCTCTGTCAGTCTTTCCTTCTTCTTTTCATCCCTCATATTCTTTCTCTCTTCCTCATTTTCTCCCTTCTTTAACACCACTTGCTTTTCATCTCTTACTCTCTGCTTTTTCCTTTATCTTTCCACTTCTATCCATTTCTTTCTTTCTTTCTTTCTTTCTTTCTTTCTTTCTTTCTTTCTTTCTTTCTTTCACCTTCCTCCATTTTCCTTTCGTTTTTGTTTACTTGTTCTAATTTTCTGTGTCTTGTGTCTTTCTCACCTCTTCTCCCCTTTCTCTTTGTCTCTCTCTACATTTTCCCTCCTTTCTCTCTTCATTTTTCTTTTCTTACTCTCCTCTTTCCTTTTATGGTGTATTACTGTTAGGTTTGGTAGCCATAGAAACTGCTGGGATTTCATCTGCCACAGCTGATTGGAGGAGCAACAAGCAGAATCACACACACACACACACACACACACACACACACACACACACACACACACACACACACACAAACTTACCTGAATCTGATCTTCATATAACTTCATTGGTCCAAACTGTACCTCGGTCAGTGAACTCTGAAACACATTTAAATCAATGAAGATAAATTGCAAATATGATTCATGAATCATTTCTACATGATACAGTGATTCAGTGTCACGTTTGAGAAAAAAATATTAGTTTGATTTAGGAAGCCACACCCCTCCAGTATATTTACACATTCAGTGTTCCTGATATGTCCAGCAGGCCACGTCATGTGTGAAGCTTCGTATGATGTCATAAAGTGGCATTTTAGTGCAAATGTCCAACCATCAGTTTCCCTTCAAGTCATATCTCATGGAAATGTTTAATTAACCATATTTAATTAAAATCCAGGGCGGCACGGTGGCTTAGTGGTTAGCACGTTCACCTCACACCTCCAGGATTGGGGGTTCGATTCCCACCTCCACCTTGTGTGTGTGGAGTTTGCATGTTCTCCCCGTGCCTCGGGGGTTTCCTCCGGGTACTCCGGTTTCCTCCCCCGGTCCAAAGACATGCATGGTAGGTTGATTGGCATCTCTGGAAAATTGTCCGTAGTGTGTGAGTGAATGAGAGTGTGTGTGTGCCCTGTGATGGGTTGGCACTCCGTCCAGGGTGTATCCTGCCTCGATGCCCGATGACACCTGAGATAGGCACAGGCTCCCCGTGACCAGAGAAGTTCAGATAAGCGGTAGAAGATGAATGAATGAATGAATTAATTAAAATCCTAACACACACAGTATAACAACACACACTCAGTATAACAACACACACTCAGTATAACAACACACACTCAGTATAACAACACACACTCAGTATAACAACACACACTCAGTATAACAACACACACTCAGTATAACAACACACACTCGCATCTGAAGGGTCAGTAATTTTGTTTCCTCAAATATTCCGTCAGTGTGGTTAAATAGAGATTTTTGGGGGTTGTTCCTGTGCTGTACTGCGTCTGTACTGAGCTACGGAATTTGTGACGTATAATAAATAAATAAATAAATAAATAAATAAATAAATGAAGACAAAAGTGTGTAAAAGTTCTGAATCTGTGGTAATGATGTGTACACATGAGGGTCGAGGGGCATGGAAACCTTCTCTCTGTGGAGCAACATCCCAACAGAAGCTCAGCAGTAAGCACACACACACACACACACACACACACACACACACACACACACACACACACACACACACACAGGATTTGGTGTTTAAGTGAAATCAGGACAAATTCTGCACAAAGAATCTCTGTGTTTATAGACAAAAAAACGGAGTGAAACAGGAGAAGAGACCATATTTAGAGACCGGATGAGATCATTAACATCACCACTGACACGGACATCACCACTGACACGAACATCACCACTGACACGGACATCACCACTGACACGGACATCACCACTGACACGGACATCACCACTGACACTGACATCACCACTGACACTGACATCACCACTGACACGGACATCACCACTGACACGGACATCACCACTGACACGGACATCACCACTGACACGGACATCACCACTGACACGGACATCACCACTGACACGGACATCACCACTGACACGGACATCACCACTGACACTGACATCACCACTGACACGGACGTCCACATTGTTTACTTTAAAATCTACAGTATGTTTACCTGCCGATGGATTTAACTTTAAGCCTGAAATTCATGAAGATGTTTAAAACTCTGATCGGTGGTGTAATATTCGTTAGATAATAACTCTGACACGAGACCAAGAGGACGTCTGAGATAACATCCTGACAAACCCACAGTGTCCCCGCTGTCCGTGTGTCTGTTTAGTGATCCGTTCACACTCAGATCTCAGTACAGTAGTTCTAATCGTCTCCATCACAAACACCTCCGGAAATCTAATGCCTTTATACTTTTGTATAAAAAGGTGAACACAACAGAAGCATCAGGATTCAGGAAAACACAAAACCTTAGCGATGCGTCATTCGGTGCAGCATCTCGACCTGACGTCCAGCTCTGAGCCGCGCTGACAGGATGGTTTGGAGCCTTTATCTGAAGAACATCAGGTTCAGATGGATCCGGAATGCTGTTGGACATGTTGGGGTTGTTTCTGCTCTAAACCTGGACTACACCAATTCCACGTTTGCGCATCGTGCCAAATGAAGTTGCAGGTTTGTGGTAGGTATGGAGGATTGTTTGTTTGTTTGTTTGTTTGTTTGTTTGTTTGTTTGTTTGTGATATCTTTTCACTACTATCACTGTGGTGCTTTAATTTCACAGGACAAGTTTATATAGCTAGCAACGATGCTCTTCTCAGACTAGCTTCTTATCAAAGATCCTGATGATATCATAGCATCATGCTAATGCTAACAGACTTGAGTAATTTTGTTAGGGTTCTGCAGTGTTTCCATGGAAACCGTTATAGAACGCATATCGACAGCAGACTTCTTAACATCGCTCAGAGAAACGTTCACTGCTCACTGTTCACTCGGACATCAAACAATTCACTCAGATCATTTCATTCAGAACTAAAACTTTCACTCCATATTAAACCACTCGGTATTTAACCCAATCGTTACTCTGGGAATTTAATCTGGAGTCAAACGCTCACAATCGACTCATAATATTAACTGCGAGCAGGAGTTACAGCGTTTACACTCGACACTCACAATACACTCGACACTCACAATACACTCGACACTCACAATACACTCACAATACACTCACAATACACTCGACACTCACAATACACTCGACACTCACAATACACTCTACACTCACAATACACTCTACACTCACAATACACTCTACACTCACAATACACTCGACACTCACAATACACTCACAATACACTCGACACTCACAATACACTCGACACTCACAATACACTCGACACTCACAATACACTCACAATACACTCGACACTCACAATACACTCACAATACACTCGACACTCACAATACACTCGACACTCACAATACACTCACAATACACTCGACACTCACAATACACTCGACACTCACAATACACTCACAATACACTCACAATACACTCACAATACACTCTACACTCACAATACACTCGACACTCACAATACACTCACAATACACTCGACACTCACAATACACTCGACACTCACAATGCACTCACAATACACTCGACACTCACAATACACTCGACACTCACAATACACTCGACACTCACAATACACTCACAATACACTCGACACTCACAATACACTCGACACTCACAATACACTCGACACTCACAATACACTCACAATACACTCGACACTCACAATACACTCGACACTCACAATACACTCACAATACACTCGACACTCACAATACACTCGACACTCACAATACACTCACAATACACTCACAATACACTCACAATACACTCTACACTCACAATACACTCGACACTCACAATACACTCACAATACACTCGACACTCACAATACACTCGACACTCACAATGCACTCACAATACACTCGACACTCACAATACACTCGACACTCACAATACACTCGACACTCACAATACACTCACAATACACTCGACACTCACAATACACTCGACACTCACAATACACTCGACACTCACAATACACTCGACACTCACAATACACTCACAATACACTCACAATACACTCACAATACACTCGACACTCACAATACACTCGACACTCACAATACACTCGACACTCACAATACACTCGACACTCACAATACACTCTACACTCACAATACACTCTACACTCACAATACACTCTACACTCACAATACACTCTACACTCACAATACACTCACAATACACTCGACACTCACAATACACTCACAATTCACTCACAATTCACTCACAATACACTCTACACTCACAATACACTCGACACTCACAATACACTCACAATACACTCTACACTCACAATACACTCACAATACACTCGACACTCACAATACACTCACAATACACTCGACACTCACAATACACTCGACACTCACAATACACTCAACACTCACAATACACTCACAATACACTCACAATACACTCACAATACACTCGACACTCACAATACACTCACAATACACTCGACACTCACAAAACACTCACAATACACTCAACACTCACAATACACTCAACACTCACAATACACTCACAATACACTCGACACTCACAATACACTCACAATTCACTCACAATACACTCTACACTCACAATACACTAGACACTCACAATACACTCTACACTCACAATACACTCACAATACACTCACAATACACTCGACACTCACAATACACTCACAATACACTCTACACTCACAATACACTCGACACTCACAATACACTCACAATACACTCACAATACACTCGACACTCACAATACACTCGACACTCACAATACACTCACAATACACTCTACACTACACTCTACACTCACAATACACTCTACACTCACAATACACTCGACACTCACAATACACTCGACACTCACAATACACTCGACACTCACAATTCACTCACAATACACTCACAATACACTCTACACTCACAATACACTCGACACTCACAATACACTCACAATACACTCACAATACACTCGACACTCACAATACACTCGACACTCACAATACACTCGACACTCACAATGCACTCACAATACACTCTACACTCACAATGCACTCACAATACACTCTACACTCACAATGCACTCACAATACACTCTACACTCACAATGCACTCACAATACACTCTACACTCACAATACACTCGACACTCACAATACACTCGACACTCACAATTCACTCACAATACACTCACAATACACTCTACACTCACAATACACTCACAATACACTCGACACTCACAATACACTCACAATACACTCACAATACACTCTACACTCACAATACACTCACAATACACTCTACACTCACAATACACTCACAATACACTCTACACTCACAATACACTCACAATACACTCTACACTCAATACACTCACAATACACTACTCACTACACACTCACTCACACCTACACTCTACACCTACACTCACTCACACACACTCACACACTCACTTACACTAACTCTACACATCACTCACACTCACTTACACTAACTCTACACTCACACTCACCACTCACTTACACTAACTCTACACCACTCACCACTCACTTACACTAACTCACACCACCACCACTCACATTACACTAACTCTACACTCACTCACCACTCACTTACACTAACTCTACACTCACTCACCACTCACTTACACTAACTCTACACCTCACTCACCACTCACTTACACTAACTCTACACCACTCACCACTCACTCACTAACTCTACACTCACTCACCACTCACTTACACTAACTCACACCCACTCACCACTCACTTACACTAACTCTACACTCACTCACCACTCACTTTACACTAACTCTACACTCACTCACCACTCACTTTACACTAACTCTACACTCACTCACCACTCACTTTACACTAACTCGACACTCACGCACCACTCACTTACACAACTCACACCACTCACACTCACTTACACTAACCACACTCACTCACACTCACTTACACTAACTACACACCACTCACCACTCACTTTACACTAACTCTACACTCACTCACCACTCACTTTACACTAACTCTACACTCACTCACCACTCACTTTACACTAACTCTACACACCACTCACCACTCACATTACACTAACTCTACACTCACTCACCACTCACTTTACACTAACTCTACACTCACTCACCACTCACTTTACACTAACTCTACACTCACTCACCACTCACATTACACTAACTCTACACTCACTCACCACTCACTTTACACTAACTCTACACACCACTCACCACTCACTTTACACTAACTCTACACTCACTCACCACTCACTTTACACTAACTCTACACTCACTCACCACTCACATTACACTAACTCTACACTCACTCACCACTCACATTACACTAACTCTACACACCACTCACCACTCACATTACACTAACTCTACACACCACTCACATTACACTAACTCTACACTCACTCACCACTCACATTACACTAACTCTACACTCACTCACCACTCACTTTACACTAACTCTACACTCACTCACCACTCACTTTACACTAACTCTGCCCTCACTCACCACTCACATTACACTAACTCTGCCCTCACTCACCACTCACATTACACTAACTCTACACACCACTCACCACTCACTTTACACTAACTCTGCCCTCACTCACCACTCACTTTACACTAACTCTGCCCTCACTCACCACTCACATTACACTAACTCTGCCCTCACTCACCACTCACTTTACACTAACTCTACACACCACTCACCACTCACTTTACACTAACTCTACACACCACTCACCACTCACTTTACACTAACTCTACACACAACTCACATTACACTAACTCTACACTCACTCACCACTCACATTACACTAACTCTACACACCACTCACCACTCACTTTACACTAACTCTACACTCACTCACCACTCACTTTACACTAACTCTACACACCACTCACATTACACTAACTCTACACACCACTCACATTACACTAACTCTACACACCACTCACATTACACTAACTCTACACTCACTCACCACTCACATTACACTAACTCTACACACCACTCACATTACACTAACTCTACACTCACTCACCACTCACTTTACACTAACTCTGCCCTCACTCACCACTCACTTTACACTAACTCTACACACCACTCACCACTCACTTTACACTAACTCTACACTCACTCACCACTCACTTTACACTAACTCTACACTCACTCACCACTCACTTTACACTAACTCTACACTCACTCACCACTCACTTTACACTAACTCTACACTCACTCACCACTCACTTTACACTAACTCTACACTCACTCACCACTCACTTTACACTAACTCTACACTCACTCACCACTCACTTTACATTCTACTGGGAATATAATGGCTCTGATCTGACAGTAATTGATCTACAGCCTGAGCACAACACATTAACACAAATGTTCACACAGCCTGTATAATCAACCAACACACACAGTGTTAGTGTGTGTTGTGTGTTAGTATGTTTTGTTGTGTGTTGCTGTGTGTTGTTGTGGGTTACTGTGAATGTGTGTTGTTGCAGCTCCTCCTCCTGATGACTTTTTAACCCATTTCACTCTCACTGACTGTGTGTGAGCTTCAATGGAGGAAACATGACCATAGTTTAAAAACACACACACACACACACACACACACACACACACACACACACACACACACACACACACACACACACAAACATGTGTAACAGCATTCCAGAAACAGAAGATAAAATCAGATTAGTGATAAAACCTGCCTGCGGTTACTAAACTTCATCCCAGCCATGTGGTGAGAGTGATTTATACACTGTGAAGTGAACAATACAATAAATATATCAGATCATGGCACTAACAGATACTTTAAAACATGACGTGTGCCACATGATGTGGATCGTTTCTGGGTAGCAACAAAGCTACAGAGACCTTCAGAGAATAAATTAAACATCCAGATAATTCGTTTCTACAGAATAATGATGTCAGTAAATATCAATATCACACCATCACATTCACTAAGCTTCTGATAATCACTCACAGTCCCTTAGAACAACATCACTATACTGTAAGGGTACATGTTAAACACTCGTCCCCTCAGCGGTCTCTCTTTATTCTCTCAGCTCTAAACACTCGTCCCCTCAGCGGTCTCTCTTTATTCTCTCAGCTATAAACACTCGTCCCCTCAGCAGTCTCTCTTTATTCTCTCAGCTCTAAACACTCGTCCCCTCAGCGGTATCTCTTTATTCTCTCAGCTCTAAACACTCGTCCCCTCAGCGGTCTCTCTTTATTCTCTCAGCTCTAAACACTCGTCCCCTCAGCGGTCTCTCTTTATTCTCTCAGCTATAAACACTCGTCCCCTCAGCAGTCTCTCTTTATTCTCTCAGCTCTAAACACTCGTCCCCTCAGCAGTCTCTCTTTATTCTCTCAGCTCTAAACACTCGTCCCCACAGCGGTCTCTCTGTTACAATTCAACACCTTCTGACCAAATCACATGGTGCACATGTATGTAAACAATAAATTTAAAAAAAAATTAAACATAAATAAATTTGCATATAATGCATTTCTGCTTTGTCTTTGGTTGTCATGGTTGGTTATAAAAGCAAACAAAAAACACCATAACTTAACTTTAGCTAACAGCTAACTGGTGTATATTTAGTCATTATACCTCAGGATATCTGCTAAAAGCTAATAGCTATAGCGCTGACCTACAGATCAGCGTAAAACCTTGCATCCTGTCTCTCGACTGCATCCGCTTCTATACATCACACACACACACACACACACACACACACACACACACACACACACACACACACACACACACACACACACATAGTGCAGCAGTGGCTTCCCACTGAAGTGAAAAACAGGAAATTGGATGACATTGTTGAGAGGGCAGACGTCAGTGGAGACAGATATAGAGGGTAAACAGCTTCCTAACAGCAGCACTGCTGGGACCACTCTTACACACACACGCACACACACACACACACACACACACACACACACACACACACACACACACACACACACACACACACACACACACACACACACACATTCTCTGAGTCTTGGCCCCAAGTGAAACAAAGACTCATTACATCTGAAGGGTTTACACACACACACACACACACACACACACACACACACACACACACATTATTTATTTAAAACAATTTAAATGGTAACATATTTTAAAACATTTATCAAAAACAATGCTAATGCTATGCTATTAGCTAAATTAGCTTAGCTGGCCAGCTTGGACTAAAGCAATACACTCCACTCAGAGTTTGTGGGTCAATCAGTTCACTCTAGAGTTACTGATGTAAACATTGTGTTTTTCAACTTCTCGTCCTGTCATCAGACCGGAATCATCAGGAAATAAAAGACTGGATAACGAAAAGAGAAAAAAGCGACTCAAACAGTTCTGTTACAAATCTCACTTAAATACCACAAAATCTTTTGCAACACAAGAAAGCAAAGCGGATAACATCAGAAGTTACCAACACACCACAAGGATGAAAAAAAAAACAACTTTAACATCACGTATGAATCAGACGATACTCAGTGTTTCAGTGTCGCAAACGTAAGAAAATAATGATATTCAAAAGTCACAGAATAAAATAAAATGACTTCACAGATGCACTGAAGCTTTTGTTCAGGTTTATTCATATGAGAAGGGAATCTAGTGACCCTACTAGTTAAGATAAAAGAGAAATAAAAATATAAAGGACAAAAACTCTCTTTTTAAAAAACTTTTCTGTCAGATTAGCTCACGTCAGCGTGTTAGATTAGCAGTGAAGACTGTAAACAGTAAACATTATTAACATCTAGACGTAGCATGAAAAATCTTTTCTTAAATAGTCTCATGTTAGCTTATGTTAGCTCATGTTAGCACTTGTTACCTCATGTTAGCACGTTAGCACATGTTACCACATGTTACCTCATGTTAGCACATGTTACCTCATGTTACCTCGTGTTAGCACATGTTAGCATTACCAGTGAAGATTATAAATAGCTTGAATAAATATGAGTT
>NC_062530.1:28232556-28237556 GCF_022655615.1 Tachysurus fulvidraco
TTAGCATGTTAGCAATCCTGTCAGGTTAGCATATCCTGTCAGGATAGCATGTTAGCATATCCTGTCAGGTTAGGACGTTAGCATATCCTGTCAGGTTAGCATGTTAGCAGCATGTTAGCATATCCTGTCATGTTAGCATATCCTGTCAGGTTAGCATATCCTGTTAGGTTAACCCTAACCCTTAGCATACCCATAACATAACCCATAGCATCTTGTTAGCATGTTACCAATCCTGTCAGGTTAGCATGTTAGCAATCCTGTCAGGTTAGCATGTTAGCATATCCTGTCAGGATAGCATGTTAGCATTTCCTGTCAGGTTAGCATGTTAGCACATCCTGTAAGGTTAGCATGTTAGCACATCCTGTCAGGTTAGCATGTTAGCATATCCTGTCAGGTTAGCATGTTAGAATATCCTGTCAGATTAGCATATCCTGTCAGGTTATCATGATAGCATATGCGGTCAGGTTAGCATGTTAGCACATCCTGTCAGGTTAGCATGTTAGCATATCCTGTCAGGTTAGCATGTTAGCACATCCTGTCAGGTTAGCATGTTAGCATATCCTGTCAGGTTAGCATGTTAGCATATCCTGTCAGGTTAGCATGTTAGAATATCCTGTCAGATTAGCATATCCTGTCAGGTTATCATGATAGCATATGCGGTCAGGTTAGCATGTTAGCATATCCTGTCAGGTTAGCATGTTAGCACATCCTGTCAGGTTAGCATGTTAGCATATCCTGTCAGGTTGCCTACAACTGTGCTGTAAACACACACTGATCCACACAGTGTACTGTTATCTATGTTTTAAGTATTGGCACCCTCCCTAGTGCACTGTTAGCTACTGTGTACATGGTCATAACTAGCTCACTTTATTCACTTTAACATTTGGAGTTGTTTACTTCAGTTTTTGGTTATTTTAATTTTTGTTTTCTCTGAATTTGAAAAGTCCTACAGAATCGTACCACTGTTCTATTTTTATACCCAGGTACTTTTTTATACTTATCCATTAGTGAGCAAAAGTCAAACTAATTGCTTGCTTCCTCACCAGGAGAGAAACCCCTCCAGTGTGCTGCCCTGTATCAGGGAAACCTAATTAATGAGGACATTGTGATAAAGTTATATCCAGTTATATCCTCCAGTTATATCAGAACAAAACACAATCACTAACGTCACAAAGCACTGACCAACAATTAGCACCAGAGTCACTAAAGCAGGTGTTAGGGTGGTGTTAACTGTACTGTTTGTACTAGAACCTCTACCATACTACATGATGCACTGCTGGGCTCTATAACCTTCACCAGCTCAGTGTATAAATGAGACAAATATAAAGTCCTTTTCTCATCACTGCATTCTAGGATGTTCTGAATTTTATCTTGTAGTTCACTCATGATACAAATTCAGGGTGCTCAAGACAGGCAAGAGTGACATTTCCAACCCCCAGCAAAACCCTGGTGTGTGTGTGTTTGTGTGTGTGTGTGTGTGTGTGTGTGTGTGTGTGAGAGAGAGAGAGAGAGAGAGTGAGAGAGAGAGAGACTGAGAGAGAGAGTGAAAGAGAGAGAGAGATTATGACTGGTGGTGTTTATTGTAAGTGTTTGTTACCTTTTTGGACCCCTTTATCATGTGTAATGTTGCTCCCATATAAAACAGTTCAGGACAAGCCCAGACATGTTTAGGGACATGAATGAGGACAATGTCCCGTCCAGAGACAAGCTGTTTCGTGTTGAGGTTTTGTTCAAACCGACCATCGAATATACCCTCTCTAATGAATATGTTTTTTCTATGATTGGTTGTTGTGTTAAATCTTACCCAGATACAATAGTGCTATTTTCTGATTGGCTGTTGTGTAGCCTCTTGTTTTGATTGGCTGATAAGTGTCAGGCTCGACTAAGAGCTCCGGGGGAGACGCGCTCGGTTCCCGCCCGGTTCCATAGAGACAGCGGTGCGGACTGATACAGTTTGGGCGCTGCGGCTTATTAAATATATGATAAATAGTCAGATGTGTGGCAGGAGAGCGTGAGAAAAGACCGACATGAGGGACGTCACTCTCAATGCGTGATACATGACAGCTCTGCTAATTATAAATGTTTTGTCCACCCAATGGTTCAGGTCCTCTTAATAGAAGTGCTTTTGACATGGCTGTATATCTTCACATGACCTGTAGAGGGCACTAGAGGCTACCAATTGTGACAACTTGTGACCTGCAGTGTGACACATTTCATGAGAACAACATACTGTAAGATCTGGCTGAACTTTGGTGAATTTTGACAAAATGTTGACCAATAACACAGTCTTCCTCTGTTGACCTCCAAAGGGACGGAGCTTGATAATGAAAGACGGAAGATTCCGGATAGTTTGTGATGTTTTTCACTGTGTGAGTTTTTATACAAATACTTCACTGTTATACATTAACACAAATAGTACATAATGGCTTGGGTACTTGTTTAGATGGAATTACTGTCTCACACTTTATTGTCTCACACTTTACTGTCTCACACCCTACTGTCTCACACTTTACTGTCTCACACTTTACTGTCTCACACCTTACTGTCTCACACTTTACTGTCTCACACTTTACTGTCTCACACTTTATTGTCTCACACTTTACTGTCTCACACCTTACTGTCTCACACTTTACTGTCTCACACTTTACTGTCTCACACCTTACTGTCTCACACTTTACTGTCTCACACTTTACTGTCTCACACCTTACTGTCTCACACTTTACTGTCTCACACCTTACTGTCTCACACTTTACTTTCTCACACTTTACTGTCTCACACCTTACTGTCTCACACTTTACTGTCTCACACCTTACTGTCTCACACCTTACTGTCTCACACTTTACTGTCTCACACTTTACTGTCTCACACTTTACTGATTTAATGTTAACTTGTATAGAAACCAATAAGATGGTTATAAGTTCTTCCATTTTACATAAACACATGAACTCATGTATGTAGGAACTGAAGAAACATCAGACCAAACGCCATAAGATTGGTCCAGTGAATCAGTTGGATTTGTCCCTTTACTTTACACCTAATTTACATAGAATGAAGAGAGAGAGAGAGAGAGAGAGAGAGAGAGAGAGAGAGAGAGAGAGAGAGAGAGAGAGAGAGAGAGGGAGGGAGAGGGAGTGTTCTACATTTTATATAGAAATGTTACTGGCTCTATTTTGCATTTGTACATAAAAAAATAAATGATCACCTTTCGCTTTGTAACCTTTCTACTTGTAGCTGACAAACAGGAAAAGTCTGTAGCCTCGGACCTTTTTAAGCTCAGGTAGTTGTTATAATTATTATAATCTCCGTTATTGTTAGCTGTTATTATGCTCATTTATGGGGGACACGGTGTCTTAGCGGTTAGCATGTTCTTCTCACACCTCCAGAGTTGGGGGTTTCATTCCCACCTCCACCTTGTGTGTGTGGAGTTTGCATGTTCTCCCTGTGCCTCGGGGGTTTCCTCCGGGTACTCCGGTTTCCTCCCCCGGTCCAAAGGCATGCATGGTAGGTTGATTGGCATCTCTGGAAAATTGTCCGTAGTGTGTGAGTGTGTGTGTGAATGAGAGTGTGTGTGTGCCCTGTGATGGGTTGGCACTCCGTCCAGGGTGTATCCTGCCTTGATGCTCGATGACGCCTGAGATAGGCACAGGCTCCCCGTGACCCGAGAAGTTCAGATAAGCGGTAGGAAATGAATGAATGAAAGATTGTCATTTATTTGGGCAGCTCTCATTCTGTGGTGTTGTTGTTAACATCCGCTTACACAAATAAAATGTAATCACGCATCAATTTCAAACATTCTTTTAATATTTATTTGCGTCAGGCATCGAGTCTTAAGCCACAAAGGTTTCTTTTTCTTTGTGTTTATTTATTTACATTTTATTTTTATTTTTTATTAATTTGGCACAAATTCACACAGTTCTTTTACCTCAAAATTACCTCAAAGTAGCTAAAAATGTTCATCCAAAAACTGAGTATAACAATTTTCTTTGAACACAAAAGAGCAGCGAAGCAGCACAGAGTCGGCTCTGCTATTGTAGATGACAACACAGGCAGCAGGATATAAACTATCACCTCATCATTCACCTCTAGGGAAATTCTGAAATGATGGAAAACAAGCAAAATAGATGCTGGAAAAGTATTTTAAGAAAGAAACTGTATCTAACAATTGAACATGTATAAAATATATTTACATTGTGTGTGTGTGTGTGTGTGTGTGTGTGTGTGTGTGTGTGTGTGTGTGTGTGTATGTGTGTGTGTGTGTGTGTGTGTGTGTGTGTGTGTGTGTGTGTGTGTGTGTGTGTGTGTGTGTGTGTGAGAGAGAGATTGGGAGCAGTGCCTGTGATGACCAGCAGGGGGAGACACAGACCCACAATGCTGGGCCTCACCTCAGCAGCGTCTCCTCTTGCCCGGAAACTACCTCAACAACTTTTTATTTAAAAAAGATTGTAAGATAATTGAGTGTGTAATGACCTATTACAAAAAATATATATAAAATCCATGTTAGAATTGTTTAAGAAATAAATGTGTCCTTAGTTATAAAAAGGAGGTAGTAACTTTTGTATGTTTTTCTATATATTTCCTGGCCACGTTTGTTGTCACTGTGATGCTGAGAGCAGAACTTCAGTGAAATAAAAAGAAATTAAATAGAAATTAAGACGTATTAACTTACAGCCAGGCCTAAACTCCTGAGTGAACAAAATAAGGTTCATTAATTATATAAAATGGAAACATATCTATTTCTGTTACAGACGTGTTACAGACGTGTTACAGACGTGTTACAGACGTGTTACAGACGTGTTACAGACGTGTTTGTATCAGTGGAAATTTGGTGAGATTAAAAAAGTTATAATAGTTTGCACACTCGGACCTGACTGTAAACGGATTATTCCTCATCACATGCTGCGTGAACGCGAACTCGATTAAAACTGCTAGTTTTCTGGCAGATTTAGTGGAAGTAGGACTGCAGTGTTCCTCTGCGCCGGACGTCTGTAGTCCAGCAGTGG
>NC_062530.1:28245056-28247556 GCF_022655615.1 Tachysurus fulvidraco
ACAGTCTCCATATCACTACACACACTTATCTGACTCTCACTCTAACCTTGAGAGGCTGTGTGTGTAACGTCAGTTTAGTAAGGTGAGATCTGAATGAGGCTAGTGTGTATTCGTGTGTGTGTGTGTCTGTGTGTGTGTGTATTCGTGTGTGTGTGTGTGTGTGTGCTGTAGTTTGCTACACTACAGCTGTGCATTGATGTATCTACCCTGCTTTTGTGTGTGTGTGTGTGTGTGTATGTGTGTGTGTGTGTGTGTGTGTGTGTGTGTGTGTGTGTGTGTGTGTGTGTGTGTGTGTGTGTGTGTGTGTATTTTATGTAAACAGAGGTTATTGGGTTGTAAGCATGTTTATCAGCCTGTCCTGGGTTGTAATCAGCTACTATCAAGAAACACACACACACACACACACACACACACACACACACACACACACACACACACACACACACACACACACACACACACACACAGATAACAAACCAGGGAGCATCATGCTAACCTCATTTTAAAAGTAAGCTAGGCTAACACAAATGACTAGTATTAGCGTAGCTGCACATTGTCATGCTAACAGTGACACTGTTTGTGACTGTGGGTTTGTCGTCACACCATGAACTTGGCTCATGCTAACGTTAAGTTGAGCTTACGCTAATGTAACGCTAACATGAAGCTGTGCTGTAGATCACACTGCACAGTGAGAGTGTGAAAGGGTTGTGTTAGATTTCACCCCACAGATATTTTGAGGTGCAGCAGTTTGAACCCTCCTGAGCCTCTGCAGATAAAAACAGCTCCACGTCTCACTGAGCGTCCGTATGAACTTCATAAACTCGCTGATTTATGGGGATACAGACAGAGCTATGAAGCCTTGAAGTCACAATCAGTGTCTCTGAGTGTATTAAACTTATCTCCTCGTATAACACACACCAGTGTCATGGTGATCACCAGTATAACAGTGTCATGGTGATCACCAGTATAACAGTGTCATGGTGATCACCAGTATAACACACACCAGTGTCATGGTAATGACCAGTATAACACACACCAGTGGCATGGTAATGACCAAGTCAAGTCAAGTCAAGTATAGAAGCTTTTATTGTCATTACACCATATATAACTGTTACAGTACACAGTGACATGACACAACGTTTATCCAGGATCATGAAGCTACATAACACACACAGAGATATAAGGACTTAGTAAGTGTCCTCGATACATAAAGTGTAACTGTGTAACCTGGTGTACACAGTGCAGGACAAGACAAACAAGACAGTGCAGGACAAGACAAACAAGACAGTGCAGGACAAGACAGACACGACAGTGCATGACAAGACAGACAAGACAGTGCATGACAAGACAGACAAGACAGTGCATGACAAGACAAACAAGACAGTGCATGACAAGACAGACAAGACAGTGCAGGACAAGACAAACAAGACAGTGCATGACAAGACAGACAAGACAGTGCATGACAAGACAGACAAGACAGTGCAGGACAAGACAAACAAGACAGTGCAGGACAAGACAGACAAGACAGTGCATGACAAGACAGACAAGACAGTGCAGGACAAGACAAACAAGACAGTGCATGACAAGACAGACAAGACAGTGCAGGACAAGACAAACAAGACAGTGCAGGACAAGACAGACAAGACAGTGCATGACAAGACAGACAAGACAGTGCATGACAAGACAGACAAGACAGTGCAGGACAAGACAGACAAGACAGTGCATGACAAGACAGACAAGACAGTGCAGGACAAGACAGACAAGACAGTGCAGGACAAGACAGACAAGACAGTGCAGGACAAGACAAACAAGACAGTGCAGGACAAGACAAACAAGACAGACAAGACAGTGCAGGACAAGACAGACAAGACAGTGCAGGACAAGACAGACAAGACAGTGCAGGACAAGACAAACAAGACAGTGCAGGACAAGACAAACAAGATAGACAAGACAGTGCAGGACAAGACAAACAAGACAGAGCAGGACAAGACAAACAAGACAGACAAGACAGAGCAGGACAAGACAAACAAGACAGACAAGACAGTGCAGGACAAGACAAACAAGACAATACAGGACAAGACAAACAAGACAGCCAAGACAGTGCAGGACAAGACAAACAAGACAGAGCAGGACAAGACAAACAAGACAGACAAGACAGTGCAGGACAAGACAAACAAGACAATGCAGGACAAGACAAACAAAACAGACAAGACAGTGCAGGACAAGACAGACAAGACAATGCAGGACAAAAGACTAAAAAAATTACAAGACAATAAACAGAAACAGCACAGTGTAAATACTGTGTTCAGACAATATTACGTGCTATGTGTGTGTGTGTGTGTGTGTGTGTGTGTGTGTGTGTGTGTGTGTGCATGTGTGTGTGTGTGTGTGTGTGTGTGTGTGTGTGTTGTGTGTGTGTGTGTGTTGTGCTCAGTACAGTTCAGTTATTAAGGAGTCTGATGGCTTGTGGGAAGAAACTGTTACACAGCCCGGTAGGGAG
>NC_062530.1:28252556-28285056 GCF_022655615.1 Tachysurus fulvidraco
ACGCCAGCTACTTCACTGGTGGCCACGTTCTCTCCTTTCCATCTGCACACAAAAACCTCACCAAGTTCTCTCTGTGGACTTGGGTATGATGTAATGACTGGGAGGGGTTTAGGTATGATGTAATGACTGGGAGGGGTTTAGTTATGATGTAATGACTGGGAGGGGTTTAGTTATGATGTAATGACTGGGAGGGGTTTAGTTATGATGTAATGACTGGGAGGGGTTTAGTCATGATGTAATGACTGGGAGGGGTTTAGTTATGATGTAATGACTGGGAGGGGTTTAGTTATGATGTAATGACTGGGAGGGGTTTAGTTATGATGTAATGACTGGGAGGGGGTTAGTTATGATGTAATGACTGGGAGGGGTTTAGTTATGATGCAATGACTGGGAGGGGTTTAGTTATGATATAATGACTGGGAGGGGTTTAGTTATGATGTAATGATGGGGGTTTTAGTTATGATGTAATGACTGGGAGGGGGTTAGGTATTGTTTTGGTCATAAAGCCTGACTTTATTTTCCTTAAGGCATCTGTTACATCTCTCTCTCTCTCTCTCTCTCTCTCTCTCTCTCTCTCTCTCTCTCTCTCTCTCACACACACACACACACACACACACACACACACACACACACACACACACACACACACACACACACACACACACCTGAAAGTGTCTCCAACCCGGTCCTGGAAGTACATGAAGCCGTGGTGATCTGTCCTTAATAAGTCTCCACTGTTCAGATAAACATCTCCGTCCTCAAACACATTACGCAGCTTCTTCTTCTCTGTTTGTTCTGGATTTCCTGAATATCCTGCAAATGGAGTGATCTCAGTGATCTTACACACCAGAAGACCTGTTTCACCTACACACAAACACACACAAACACACACAAACACACACAAACACACAAACACACAAAATACACCCATCTTTATGAGGTACTGTTGTAACAACAAAACTATAAAATGTACTAATTATAATTCCTGTATTAATTCGAATTCTTCTAATTCCTGTTGTTTCATACAGTAGTTCTAGTCTCTCCTGTCAGTCTCACCTGTTCGGACAGGGACACAGCGCCCCCTGCTGTCCCGCACAGGTGCCTCTATCTCATGGTCGAACTGAATCAGTGCGTGAGGATTAAGTTTCTGCACACAGACAGTTTGTACAACATGCCAAATCATCTGTATTTTTCTCATTGCTGCTGTAACTATGCAAAATCTTTTGCTATGGGATGAAATAATTTTGTATGCATTTGCATGTTCTCTGGAGTTATCACAACAGGGAAGGGGGAAGTTTCATGAACTGTATTTTTTATTCTTTTTAAATGTGTGGATCATTTTCAGCTAGTCAGTCTTTATCATTCCTTATTATGTAGGTATTCATCAAAGATTAGTTGACAGTGGGGTGATTAGTACACAGTGGGGTGATTAGTACACAGTGGGGTGATTAGTTGACAGTGGGGTGATTAGTAGACTGCAGAGGTGTTAAAAGTACACACATCCTTTACTCAAGTAGAAGTACAGATACTCATTGTTTAAAAGACTCCAGTAAAAGTAGATGTAGTGACTACACTCTGTTACTCAAGTTAAAGTAAAGAAGTTTGGGCTCTGACATGTACTTAAGTAAAAAGTCGTCATTACTACTACTGTTTAGTGTCATGCTGGTAACTGGACGTCATGTTTTATTTATATGTGTGTGTGTGTGTGTGTGTGTGTGTGTGTGTGTGTGTGTGTGTGTGTGTGTGTGTGTGTGTGTGTGCATATATAATTTTGGAGTGTGCTGATGGATATTTGTGTTCATCAGCCACAAGAGTGTTACGAAAGGCAGGCACTGATGTAGGTGATGTAGGGTGGAGTCAGTGTTCACATTCATCCCAAAGGTGTTCAGTAGGGATGAGATCAGAAAACAACCACATATAGCAGGAAAGGTCAGGTGACCCAATACTTTTGGAAATATAATGTATACCAAGTGTATCACCAAGGCCATATCCCAAACTGTAGGGAGATTCCAGCTCTGTGCTTCAAAACAACTCAAAATTATTGTGATGTTTTACAAATGACAAAATTAATGTTCATTAAATTAAGCACTTGGTGTTTTTTGGGTTGACCCCAGGGGCAGTTCTAGGGTTTCATCTTTAGGGGTTTTTGGCCCTCAGTGAGAATTTAAAACAAGAAGAGTTCTATATTATATATTATATGACAACTCTGGTAATAAGAATAGTGACATTTCACTGCTTTTGGTTGCCGTCTTTGCGTCTTTCCGCCGATTAACGTTATAGATAAACGCCTCCAGCTCTGACTGCGCGTGCACGCTGCGCGTACCTGTGCTTCTCCGTCCTAATAAAGCAGACAGCTGAAGACGCACGTGTGAAACACTACAACACACGCGTGTAAAAGCAAAGTAAAAAAAATCGCTCTTGGATCAAACTGATAAATAATTGTCTTTCCCATCGACGACACGTCCTGCATTTTAACGTCATTTTTATTGTTTATTTATGAAAGTAAAAATGCTCCTTATAGTTTTAGGGTGGCTGAGATTACAGACAGGGGGCTGAAGCCCCCCTAATAAAGGGCTAGAACCCCCCCTGGGTGACACAATTCACAACGCATTCGCCAGGAATCCTTTTTGACGCCGATTATTACAAACATCTCCCTCATATATGGCCATGTGTGTTCAGGAAGGTCCTCGTTGTTAGTTACTTTAACATCGGTGACTCCCTCTGAATGAACATTAGCCATTCCTTTTGTAGGCGCTGCTCATTGTTAGCTCCGCTATCCTTAGTCTATGTCTGATAGCCAGTAAATAATACAGTACACCAGTCACATGGGGAAAAAGCCGCACAATGATAGGATGATAGGCTGGAAACAGCGTCCAATGAGAAGGAATAATACTAAAAGTAACGAGTCTGTTTGGGAAATGTAAGAAGTAAAAAGTACAGATATTTGTGTAAAAATGTAATGAGGAAAAGTCAAAAGTTGTCCGAAAAATAAATAGTGGAGTAAAAACTGATACCAGGAAAATGTACTTAAGTACAGTAAGGAAGTGATTAGTAGACTGTGGGGTGATTAGTAGACAGTGGGGTGATTAGTAGACAGTGGGGTGATTAGTAGACAGTGGGGTGATTAGTAGAGTGTGGGGTGATTAGTAGACTGTGGGGTGATTAGTAGACAGTGGGGGGATTAGATCTAACACATTGCCATGACACTGAGGTGTTTGTGACAGTGCTTGTGCAGGTTCCGTCACACACTGACCCTCTGGAGGAAGTTCACTTTACCCACAGCCCCGACTTTCCCCGTGTAGTTGAGGAAGCTCATGTTCCCATCAGAGGCACCGTAGAACTCTCCAATTTTTTTCACACCAAACCTGCACTGAAACTCTTGCCAGACTTCAGCACGGAGTCCATTTCCGATGGCGAGTCGCACCGAGTGCTGACGGTCTGCGTCTCTCTGGGGAACACACACATTACTGTGTGCAGGACTGAATCGGTTTTAAATGTGATTTACCTCATTATTCTAACACACATCTGTGTGGTGTGTATGTTGTGTTGTGTTCTGTTGTGTCGTGTCGTGTTGTGTATGTCGTGTTGTGTATGTCGTGTTGTGTATGTCGTGTTGTGTTGTGTTGTGTATGTTGTGTTGTGTTGTGTTGTGTATGTTGTGTTGTGTTGTGTTGTGTATGTTGTGTATGTCGTGTTGTGTTGTGTTGTGTTGTGTATGTCGTGTTGTGTTGTGTATGTTGTGTTGTGTTGTGTTGTGTATGTTGTGTTGTGTTGTGTATGTTGTGTTGTGTTGTGTATGTTGTGTTGTGTTGTGTGTGTTGTGTTGTGTATGTTGTGTTGTGTATGTTGTGTTGTGTTGTGTATGTTGTGTTGTGTTGTGTATGTTGTGCTGTGTTGTGTATGTTGTGTTGTGTATGTTGTGTTGTGTTGTGTTGTGTGTGTTGTGTTGTGTTGTGTATGTTGTGTTGTGTTGTGTATGTTGTGTTGTGTTGTGTATGTTGTGTTGTGTATGTTGTGTATGTTGTGTTGTGTTGTGTATGTTGTGTTGTGTTGTGTATGTTGTGTTGTGTTGTGTATGTTGTGTATGTTGTGTATGTTGTGTTGTGTTGTGTTGTGTATGTTGTGTTGTGTATGTTGTGTTGTGTTGTGTATGTTGTGTATGTTGTGTTGTGTTGTGTTGTGTATGTTGTGTTGTGTTGTGTATGTTGTGTTGTGTTGTGTATGTTGTGTTGTGTTGTGTATGTTGTGTTGTGTTGTGTTGTGTTGTGTTGTGTTTTGTTGTGTATGTTGTGTTGTGTTGTGTATGTTGTGTTGTGTTGTGTATGTTGTGCTGTGTTGTGTTACCTTGGGTGTGTTACAGAGGTAGCGCATGATCTCTCCGATATACTGGATCACTGTCACGTTGTGCTTCCTGCAATCAGTCCAAAACTGAGACACTGAGAACTTCTTCCTCAACACCACTGTGATTCCTGAACACACACACACACACACACACACACACACACACACACACACACACACACACACACACACACACACACACACACACACACACACACACACACACACACACACACACACACACACACACACACACACAGGGAACATTTACAGCAAAACTGTACAGAACATTTGAAAAACAGGTGTTTGTAAGAATTTCTTGAGTCTTACCCCTCTCTATTGCCCCACCGAGGCCAATGATCAGTCCTGCAGCATGGTAAAGGGGGAGTGGTATGTAGATGACATCATCAGGCTTCACACCAAACAGAGACTGGAAGAAAGCGGCACTCCATATTCGTTCATGAAGTATAACTCCTGCTTTAGGGAGACCTACACACACACACACACACACACACACACACACACACACACACACACACACACACACGGTTCATACAGTATATCACCATTTGTGGTTTTGTGTGTGTGGTTGTGTATTTGTGTACCTGTAGTTCCTGATGTATAGATGTAAAAGGCTGGGCTTTTCATGGTGATGTTAGCTCTCAGTGTGTGACTCACAGGACCGTCCTCACTGATGTCCATCTTGTCTTTCAGAGACTGAACTCCATCAAAGTCACAATTATCACACAACAGGAAAACACTTACGCCACGTTTGCGCAACTCGGGCAGCACCTCACACACTGCACTGCGATACTCTGAAACAACATCACAAACATCTGACTACAACAAACTGCACAACAATTCTCCAAAACTAAACAATATGAGACACATTCAGTGATGTGGGGACAGAGACACATAAATAAATAGAAACGTGATGAGTGCTTTAAAATCTGATGCTGCAGCATGCAGACCTGCCAGGCTGTAACAGTCTAATCTCACGATGACAAACGACTGAGTAACGACATGACTGTCGTCCACAGATCATGGTAACAGTGTGATACAAGAAGGATAGTTGTGCGTGACTACACCAAGGTTGCCTCGTCAGACGGTGTGATCTACGAGTTCTTCATGGAGACCGTCACGTGGGGACGCAGACATGCTGCTATCTGAGCAGATACATGAGTGTGTGTGAGGATGTGCAGAGTGCCAACACCAGTGTGTGATATGGAGTGTGTGTGAGGATATGGAGTGTGTGTGAGGATGTGCTGAGTGCCAACACCAGTGTGTGCTATGGAGTGTGTGTGGGGATGTGCTGAGTGCCAACACCAGTGTGTGATATGGAGTGTGTGTGGGGATATGGAGTGTGTGTGAGGATGTGCTGAGTGCCAACACCAGTGTGTGCTATGGAGTGTGTGTGGGGATGTGCTGAGTGCCAACACCAGTGTGTGATATGGAGTGTGTGTGGGGATATGGAGTGTGTGTGAGGATGTGCTGAGTGCCAACACCAGTGTGTGATATGGAGTGTGTGTGAGGATATGGAGTGTGTGTGAGGATGTGCTGAGTGCCAACACCAGTGTGTGATATGGAGTGTGTGTGAGGATATGGAGTGTGTGTGGGGATGTGCTGAGTGCCAACACCAGTGTGTGATATGGAGTGTGTGTGAGGATATGGAGTGTGTGTGAGGATGTGCTGAGTGCCAACACCAGTGTGTGATATGGAGTGTGTTTTGAGGATGTGCTAAGTGCCAACACCAGTGTGTGATATGGAGTGTGTGTGAGGATATGGAGTGTGTGTGAGGATGTGCTGAGTGCCAACACCAGTGTGTGATATGGAGTGTGTTTGAGGATGTGCTGAGTGCCAACACCAGTGTGTGATATGGAGTGTGTTTTGAGGATGTGCTAAGTGCCAACACCAGTGTGTGATATGGAGTGTGTGTGAGGATATGGAGTGTGTGTGAGGATGTGCTGAGAGCCAACACCACGGCCATGCTTTGAGAAATAATGTGAGAGATGTGGAACTATTGAGAGTGGAGATATAAAGGATATGAACAGATATAGAAGGAGAACAGGAGAGGACCCAGTACTGTTCGCACAGCTCGCAACCTTGGGGTAACCATGGACAATCATCTGTCCTTTTCCTCTCATGTTGCAAATGTGACTCGCTCATGTCGGTTTCTTCTCTACAACATTAGAAGGATTCGGCCATTTTTGTCCACACAGACTGCCCAGGTACTTGTTCAGTCTCTTGTCATTTCTAGACTGGATTACTGCAATGCACTGCTGGCAGGTCTACCTATGAACGCAATCCGTCCTCTGCAAATGATCCAAAATGCAGCTGCCCGGCTTGTTTTCAACCTGCCAAAGTTCTCACATACCACCCCGCTACTGCGATCCCTCCACTGGCTTCCGGTAGCTGCACGCATCCGGTTCAAAACACTGATGCTGGCCTACAAAGCCAAAAATGGACCAGCCCCCTCTTACCTCAAAGCCCTCATCATTCCTCGCACTGCACCCCGTAACCTCCGATCTACCAGCACTGCTCGACTGGTTCCACCATCTCTCAGGGTAAGAGGCAAGTATACTACAAGACTCTTCTCTGTACTGGCACCAAGGTGGTGGAATGAACTTCCCCTAGAGGTCCGGACAGCCGAGTCACTGGCTATTTTCAAGCGGCGGTTGAAGACCTACTTATTCAGGAAGCACTTCAACTAGCACTTCTTTCCTTATCTTTTGCATTTAAAAAAACAAACAAAAAAAAACACCTTTGACACTTTTTCATTGTAACTTTGAACAAATGTTTTAAACTCATGGTATCTTAAGTATGTAACCTAGTGAACCAGCATTAATGTATTCAGTGTTAGAGATTTAAGCACTTATGTACGTCGCTCTGGATAAGGGCGTCTGCCAAATGCTGTAAATGTAAATGTAAATGTAGTACTGAGCTTTGTGGGACACCAGTGGAGAGTCTGTATAGACAGGTGAAGATCTTATCCATGTCGTGTGAAACGAGTGTCAATGCAGGTAAGAAAGCCAATGTCATGCTGTGCCATGAATTCCTAGGTGTCATGAGGAAGGACAGGATAGTCTTGATGATGTTTGAAGATGTTTATAGATCAAGAGGAATCAGGACCAGTGACTCTCACAGCATGAAGTTTCTCAGAAACATTCTTAAGATCGGTTTTTGTGCAGTGTGGATCTACACTACACCAGCTACAAAGATTTTGCCTATACAGTAGATCTTCCAGAAACATCTTACAGTAGATGTCCAGAAAAACTAAAATTTCCAGAATATATTAAATGGGACTGGAACTGAAATCAGGAGAAGGTGTAAAACTGGGATGTTACCAATCCCTCCTCAGATTGTTCCAGCAGGACTGTGATGATAAACCACCTTTGTTGACCAGGACCATCAGGTCTTGTATGCTTCAGATGAAAGGAAAGTCCTGCTCAGTTGACATGAAAAGCTAACCCTGAGGAATAGATGTTTACCTCCAAGTGTTTGGTGCCTGCAGAAATGTTTGTAAAAGGGACTTTGATCCAGCGAGAAACTCGGCTGTAATTCTAACTATTACTGACCCTTACACGGATCCTCCCTCAGATCTGCGCAGGAGGTTCAACCGAAGGTTAACGTCTGTTTATCTGTTCTCACAGAGGACAAAGGTATGTGGTAAGATGCACGGCATTCTGGGTAATATCGGAGATCTCTCGCACATAGAGAATAAAAAATACCACCAAAGATTTAGAACTCATGATATTTTTGAGGGAACATAAAATATAAAGCTAAAATGACACCTTGTATAAAAATGTGTATATCACCTGCTCCTGCGATCAGCACCTTCGCCTCACAACACAAGAAGCAGTGCGTTAAAGATTTGCCCCGAATGTTGGTGTTGAGAAGTGATGTAGAGCATCCGATCTTCATCAGCCCGAGGCAGAGGAAGATGAAGTGTGGTTCATTGGCCATGAGCAGCGCGGCCGTGTCTCCCTCTCGCAGGGTGGTGTGTTTACGCAGCGCGTGTGCTGCCCTGTTGCTCCAGCGGTCCACCTGCTGGTAGGTGTAGACATCATCCTCAAACACAACAAAGGGCTTGTGGGGGTGTCGGTGTGCGGCAGCCACGAAGCAGTCCAGCACCGTGTAGTAGGGAACGCTCTTCCGAAAGTTCATGCGCTTTGACCTGACCCTGAGGGATTTCATCATGAACACACAGTCATGCAGGAAATAAGGGAACTTTATAAAAAACAACAAAAAGCTGAAGCTGAAAACTGCAAGAGTGAAAAGTGTGTCCATGTCTGTTAGTCTGTCTTACTGTCAGCTGGAGTTATGTAAAGTATAGTACAAAGTTCTACACTACTACTCATTTACAGCTGTGTGTGTGTGTGTGTGTGTGTGTGTGTGTGTGTGTGTGTGTGTGTGTGTGTGTGTGGGTGTAGACTGTACATATACACACACTGTATCTTTAAGGGGTGTTAATAATGGATGTGATTATCCCTGCCCCTTTGGCAACAAACTAAACCTGTAATTTGTATTTGTAGATTATACAAGTTCTCTCTCTCTCTCTCTCTCTCTCTCTCTGTGTCTCTCTCTCTCTCTCTCTGTCTCTCTCTCTCTCTCTCTCTCTCTCTCTCTCTCTCTCTGTCTCTGTCTCTCTCTCTCTCTCTCTCTCTCTCTCTCTGTCTCTCTCTCTCTCTCTCTCTCTCTCTCTCTCTCTCTCTCTCTCTCTCTCTCTCTCTCTCTCTCAGGAGTTTGACCTAGAGTTGTTGGGTTCTCTCCTCGTCTTGGTTAACTTTGATTAACACACACTCACACACACACATATACACACACACACGCACACACACACACACACACACACACACACACACACACACACACACTCTGGCACACACACATGCGCACACACATGCGCACACACACACACACACACACTCATGCACACCCTAGCACACGCACATGCGCGCACACACGCACACACACACACACACACCACGCACACACACACACACACACACACACACACTCATGCACACCCTGGCACACACACATGCGAACACACACACACACACACACACACACTCACACCCTGGCACACACATGCGCACACCCACACACACAGTCATGCACACCCTGGCACACACACACACACACACACACACACACACTTTCACTAAGCAGCATGTGTACTAAAATGCGTGTAAACTGTCCTCTCACTGGACAAAGTTAAACTGTTCTTGGGTTCTGTGGTAGAGTTGTTCATGACATGTCTTTCTTTTTAGTTGTCGTTTGTAATGGAGATGGAAAATCCCTCTAATCCTTTACAAGCTCTGTGATGCAGGATGTAGAGCGGTGGTCTCCATAAGGGTCCGGGGTGAATCTCCATCTATACAAAATATATACATTTATAAATGAATACTATTATAATAGTGCAATAAAAAAGGTAAAGAAAAATGAAAAATATCAGGAAGTAAAAAAGAAGAGTTTTTTATTCTATTTCTTAATTTTATCTCTTATTCTTACTTTTATTGAAATTTATTTACTATATTTTTATTTAAGGTTTGTTATCATTTTAATGTTTGCGGTGCTTCTACTCTTTCTTCTCTTGAGCTAAAAACAAAATAAGTATTTCATTGTAAGTCGGTGCACATGACAGTAAAAGTCTGGAACCTACAGTATGATGATGTCGCTGCACAGGTACCTAAGGTCATGAGCAGAAACACCAGAGCTGTGGTTCTTCAGCACGACACCAGCCTGAGGCAGTCGGAGATCCTGAAGAGGGACTTCAACACCCTGGTGGAGACGGTTCGCAGCACAGCTCCCACGGTGAGGATCATCGTGTCTGGAACGCTTCCCACGTACCAGCGGGGAATTGAAAGGTTCAGTAGACTTTTCACTTTAAATGAATGGTTACAGTCATGGTGTCAGGCTCAGAAACTATTCTTTATTGATAACTGGAATGTTTTCTGGGAGCATCCTAGGCTATTCCGTGCTGATGGTCTGCACCCCAGCAGAGTTGGAGCGGAGATCCTCTCGGACCACATCTCCAGGGCGCTGAACACCTTCTGACTGGTAAACTACTCCTTAAATTTAAATCTCAATAGCCATTCTTCACCTCAACACACTGACACAATGCACACAAAGCTCACCCTATAGAAACTGTGTCTGTTCCCCGAGCAGTGAGATCAAAAAGTAAATACGTGAGAAGTTCTCGAAATAATCTTACTGTAATTAGACCAGAAAAATGCCAAAGAAACTAAAACAGTTCCTAAAGTTTGGGCTCCTGAACATTAGGTCATTAGGGATTAAACCTAATGATTACATCAGTCTAAATGAGTCTACACCATCAGGATATATCTATAAGCACGAGCCTTGTCAGACTGGTGGTGGAGGTGGTGGAGGTGGTGCTGTCACTATCCTTAGTGATTACCTCACTGTTACCCAGAGAACACAGCATAGATTTAGTTCTTTTGAAGTGCTCGTCCTTAATGTTACACTATCGCACATGCACACGAAGAAATCCCTGATGTCTCTTGCTCTAGCGACCGTGTACAGACCCCCAGACCCCAAGGGCCCCGGGCCCCAGGGCCCTACACAGTTTTTCTTAGAGAATTCACAGATTTTCTCTCAGACCTATTGGTTAACTTTGACAAAGCATTAATTGTAGGAGACTTTAACATTCATGTTGATGACACAAACGACGCTTTAGGACTCACATTTATGGACTTACTAAACTCACTTGGGCTCAAACAAAACATCACTAGTGCAACTCAGCGACGTAACCACACACTAGATTTAATAATATCACACAGAATAGAAGTCACTGATATAGATATCATACCTCAAAGTGATGACATCACAGACCATTACCTCATAATGTACACACTACCTATAGAACAGACTAACTGTGTCTCACCACGTTATCGACTCGGTAGAACCATTATTCTGACCCCTAAAGACAGATTCACAGATAACCTGCCTGATCTGTCTGGACTTCTTACTGTACCCTTAAACACAAACGTATAATAGTATAATAGTCATACTCACACCCTCAAGAGGGAGACCCGTAACCTCGAACGGAAATGGAGAAAAACTAAATTAGAGGTTATTATAACTGTGTAATAAGGACAGTATGTCCAGCTAAAGACAGGCTCTAAAAGCTGCTAGGGCTCTGAGCACCTGAGCAAACTCATAGGACATAACCAGAACAACCCCAGGTTTTTATTTAGCACAGTGGCTAGTTTAACAAAAACACAGAAATCTGAACACACTATTCCATCACATTTCAGTAGTGAGGACTTTATGAGATTCTTCAATGATAAAATCGAAGGTATCAGGAATAAAATAGGTGACGCTCAACATATGAGAGCAACCAGTGACACAATCTCACCTAAGGCTTTACACAGCTTTACAAGTACAGGACAGGAAGAGTTAGATAAACTTATTACTACAGCTAAATCAACAACATGTTCACTAGACCCCATCCCAACTAAACTACTGAAAGAAGTGTTACATAAAGCTGGTGAGCCTCTTCTTAATATCATTAACTCCTCGTTATCTTTAGGTTACGTCCAGAAGTCTTTTAAGTTGGCAGTTATTAGGCCACTCATCAAAAAACCTAACTTAGACCCTAATGAACTATCAAATTACAGACCTATCTCACACCTTCTGTTTATGTCTAAAATACTTGAAAAGGTTGTGTCTGTTCACCTGAGCTCCTTCTTACAGGAGAGCAACATCCTTGTAGAGTTTCAGTCAGGTTTCAGGCCCCATCATAGCACAGAAACTGCACTTGTTAAAGTTACAAACGACTTGTTCTTAGCTTCGGACCAAGACTGTATGTCACTATTAGTTCTACTTGACCTTAGTGGTGCATTCGACACTATAGATCACAACATTCTTCTAGATCGCTTACAATATTACACAGGTATTCATGGTCAGGCTTTAAGTTGGTTTAGATCGTACCTGTCTGATCGATACCATTTTGTAGAATTAAATGGTGAATCCTCCAGTTTACTACCAGTTAATTATGGGGACCCTCAAGGATCAGTTCTAGGACCTCTGCTTTTCTCTATATACATGCTTCCATTAGGGAACATTATTAGAAGACATGGGATTAGTTTCCATTGTTATGCTGATGACACACAGTTATATATCTCATCAAAACCAGATGAAATAGCCACAGTGTCCAAATTAACTCAGTGCCTTAGAGAGATAAAAGACTGGATGAGCTGCAACTTTCTATTGTTAAACTCCGATAAGACAGAAATACTACTCATAGGTCCAAAAACCAGTGCACATAAACTCTCACAACTTAACTCCCATTTAGAGGGATGTACTGTTACTAGTAGCTCGACAGTGAAAGACCTGGTGTTTATTAGACAGTAACTTGTCTTTAAACTCATATCACCATATTACAAACACAGCCTTCTTCACCTTAGAAACATCACCAAGCTGAGAAACATCCTGTCTGTATCTGATGCTGAGAAGCTAGTTCCTGCCTTCATGACCTCTAGACTGGACTATTGTAATGCATTACTAGGTGGTTGTCCTGCATCTTTAATAAATAGGTTACAGTTAGTCCAAAATGCAGCTGCCAGAGTTCTCACTAGGACAAGAAAGTATGACCATATAACCCCTGTCACGAGGTGACACGGTGAAACAAAGGCGAGTGAGGATCCAAATGCAGTTTAGAGGTTTTTACTAAACAAAACACAAACAAACAGGCAGGCAACGCGGAACAAACAGGAAACGGGAACATGGACATGCACACACCAACAACGACCAACAACATTGAAGTGAACAGACAGAGTATATATGGTGAACGAGAACCAATCACAAAACAGAGACAGACAAGGACTAAGACAAAACACCTGGGGAAGAGAATGAATGTAATTAGTGTCCATGGTAACAGATAGGTGGGCGGGGTCAACAATTAACATCAGGGAAAGACGGCAGACAGAAACAAGGGGAAAACACAGACAGACACATTACAGAGCCCCCCCCCTACGAGCGGCTTCCAGACGCTCCCAAGTCCACAAAACCCAGTTCAGGCGGGTGGAGCGAAGGCGCAACCAGGGTGGGAGGGCGGGTCGGGTTCGTGTAGTGGTGGCGCCCCCCGAGCAGGAGGCCGGGGTTGCGCCAGCCGAGCCGGAGGCCAGGGCGGCGCCGGCAGAGCAGGAGGCCAGGGCGGCGCCGGCAGAGCAGGAGGCCAGGGCGGCGCCGGCAGAGCAGGAGGCCAGGGCGGCGCCGGCAGAGCAGGAGGCCAGGGCGGCGCCGGCAGAGCAGGAGGCCAGGGCGGCGCCGGCAGAGCAGGAGGCCAAGGCGGCGCCGGCAGAGCAGGAGGCCAAGGCGGCGCCGGCAGAGCAGGAGGCCAGGGCGGCGCCGGGAGAACAGGAGGCCAGGGCGGCGCCGGGAGAACAGGAGGCCAGGGCGGCGCCGGGAGAACAGGAGGCCAGGGCGGTGCCGGAGGCAGAGCCAGAGACCAGAGCAGGACCGGAGACCAGGGTGGTGCTGGAGGCGGAGCCAGAGACCAGAGCAGGACCGGGGACCAGGGTGGTGCTGGAGGCGGAGCCAGAGACCAGAGCAGGACCGGAGACCAGGGTGGTGCTGGAGGCGGAGCTAGAGACCAGAGCAGGACCGGAGACCAGGGTGGTGCTGGAGGCGAAGCCAGAGACCAGAGCAGGACCGGGGACCAGGGTGGTGCTGGAGGCGGAGCCAGAGACCGGAACGGAGTTGGCAGCCAGGGTGGTGCTTTGGGCCTATGAACAGGGACAGGAGGTAGAAGGGCTGGCAAGTCCAGCGAAGCAAAACACAGGAAAACAGGAACATGCATAGGTTCAGGCCAGGCAGAGAGTTCAGGTAGTTTGGGTGTCATGATGGCGTCCTCTGACTCAGTCATTTCGGTCGACCCGGCCGATTCGGCTGGTTCCGTCAGCTCGGCCGGTTCCGTCGACCAGGTCGGTTCCGTCGACCCGGCAGGTTCCGTCGACCCGGTCAGTTCCGTCGACCCGGTCGGTTCGGCAGGTTCCGTCGACCCGGTCGGTTCCGTCGACCCGGTCGGTTCGGCAGGTTCCATCGACCCGGTCGGTTCCGGCGACACGGCTGGTTCCGGCAACCCGGCTGGTCCAGCTGGCGGCTTAGGGATGCCGGCCGCCCGAGCCGACCTCATCGGGGTATCCGCCAGTTTGGAGACCAGCCGGTTAGCACGGACCTCAGCCGAGCTCGCCGGTACGGTAGCCATGGGAACTGGCTCAATCACGGATGTGCACGGGACTGGTCTGGGCGGAGGCACTGTGGAGCATTCGGGCGTCCGTGGCTGATTCCACTCTGTGGCCCACGGATCCCGATGCTTGCTGCCCCCCCCAAAAAAATACTTACGGCCGGCTTCCGTCTCTACAGTGTTCACGCTCAGCGTGGACCCGTCCAGGAGCAACGCCAAGTTGACGAACTCCGAGAATGTCTTTATTTCTCTGGTAGACGGCATCAAATACCGCAGGATCTCCCTTAGTCCGTGCTTAAAAATGTCTTTGAGCGCCTTCTCATCGAAATTGACCTCGCTGCACAGGTCCAAGAATACCTCCGTGTACTCCTCAACTGGGGCGTCCTCCTGACGTAGGCAAAACAGGAGTTCTGCTGGATCCATTGGAGGTTGGTCGTTCTGTCACGAGGTGACACGGTGAAACAAAGGCGAGTGAGGATCCAAATGCAGTTTAGAGGTTTTTACTAAACAAAACACAAACAAACAGGCAGGCAACGCGGAACAAACAGGAAACGGGAACATGGACATGCACACACCAACAACGACCAACAACATTGAAGTGAACAGACAGAGTATATATGGTGAACGAGAACCAATCACAAAACAGAGACAGACAAGGACTAAGACAAAACACCTGGGGAAGAGAATGAATGTAATTAGTGTCCATGGTAACAGATAGGTGGGCGGGGTCAACAATTAACATCAGGGAAAGATGGCAGACAGAAACAAGGGGAAAACACAGACAGACACATTACAACCCCAATGTTATCATCTCTACACTGGCTACCTGTTAAGTTTAGAACTGATTACAAACTGCTGCTACTTACGTACAAGGCTCTTAATGGTTTAGCTCCCATGTATCTAACTAGTCTTCTAACACGTTACAATCCTTCACGCTCTCTGAGATCACAAAACTCAGGACTTCTGCTAGTTCCCAGAATATCTAAGTCTACTAAAGGTGGTAGAGCGTTTTCTTATTTAGCTCCCAAACTTTGGAATAGTCTTCCTGATAGTGTTCGGGGCTCAGACACACTTTCAGTTTAAATGTAGATTAAAAACTCATCTCTTTAGTCAGGCGTATACACACACACACACACATAATACATCCCATAAAATTATGCACCAATACTTTTTCACCTTTTTTATGAACAGCAGATGTTAATCCCTCTACACTGCTTCTCTCTTTCTACCCATCTCGAGGCATCCAGACATTGTACCAGCTCCGATCGTCTTCCGTGCAATGAAGATTTTCACTCCTCCACTGAGATGAGGCTGACTCTATGTGAATCCTGAGACATCTACAGATCTACCAGCTCCAGTTGGACTCTATGATACCAAGAGGAGATCTGAACTCCATGTGATCTTTACACCAATACAACACTTGTTTGACTGTATATTTGTAATCTCACCCCCAGTGTCACCCATATGAGGATGGGTTCCCCCTTGAGTCCGGTTCCTCTCAAGGTTCCTTCCTTACCAATTTAAGGGAGTTTTTCCTTGCCACTGCTGCCTGAGTCACCTCAGACTTGCTCATAAGGGATACATACATACATACACACATACACACACACATACATACACACCCATACACACACACATACATACACACACACATACATACACACACACACACATACATACATACACACACACATACACACACACACACACATACATACATACATACACACTGTGAACTATATATATCTTAATTTTTTACTATATTAATTCTTTGTATTTCTCCTTATGTTTACCTTCTGTTCTATGTTTATGTTCTGTAAAGCTGCTTTGAGACAAAGCCCACAGTAAAAAGCGCTGTACAAATAAACTTGAATTGAATTGAATTGAATTGAATGATCACAGCAGGAGGAACAACAGCCAAAGACATCAGCTCCCACTGGCAAAAGGTGAAACAACACAACGGGATCCAAATGCCTCACAGCCATCTCAGTCAGATGAGGAGACTTATGTAAAGCGACCTACACTTCAACCACCCGCTGCACCACCAATACCCCGGGGATTAGCCGTGTCCTAACCACCATGAATGGCTCCAGGATGGCCTCAGCTGTCACTGCAGAGGGAGTACAGGAGGCCGATCGGCTGCCTGTAGCTCAGATCCTGGGATAACTCCAGGATAAAATGGGACCTGAAACGGCTCAGAACAAATCAGCAGAAAGAAAACACAAACCTCAAAAGAGCATTTTTTATTCTTTGTGTCTCTGTAAGAACACAAAGTAAGTGTTTTCACTTTAGTGTGTGTGTTCTGTACTGTTGCAGATGTTTAAAGCTGTTACTTGGTTGCTGATTGTAGATCTGTGAATGCCTGATTTCTGTAGCATTGCTGTTTATAGTAACGGAACACGTGGACTAAAATGTACAGAAAGACATGGTACTAAATATTTTTTCTTAGTGAACATGGTTAAGGGTTGGGTCTGTGTGTGTGTGTGTGTGGGGGGGGGGGGGTTTACAAAGAGTAGCCAGGGGCCCATGATGGTATCATGAAAACATTAACCATTACATAGATAAGAAATAGGAACAGAAGATTTTGAGCAGCTGAACTGAGTGTAAAGTTCACGTGTTTTTCCTTTAGATTAGATTTGTGTCTGTCCGAGTTACAGGAGTCTTGAGAGTTACAGGAGTCTTGAGAGTTACAGGAGTCTTGAGAGTTACAGGAGTCCTGAGAGTTACAGGAGTCTTGAGAGTTACAGGAGTCTTGAGAGTTACAGGAATCTTGAGAGTTACAGGAGTCTTGAGAGTTACAGGAGTCTTGAGAGTTACAGGAGTCTTGAGAGTTACAGGAGTCTTGAGAGTTACAGGAGTCCTGAGAGTTACAGGAGTCCTCATGCTGCTTATTAATAAACGGTCTCAGATCTCGACTACATTTATTGACCTGATGTTTTGTGTGGAGAAATTCTGAACACACACTTCTAAATATTTAGATTAGTCTCTAAGTTACAGTTCTATATTCACACACACATACACACACACACACTTCTCACCCACTTCTCTTATCTGCTGGTACACTGTTGTGGTTTAAGTGGAATAAAACACCGATGTTACTGAAGAATATAACATTATCTGCTAGCAGTAACTCCAGTCTACGGAGCTCGCCTGGTCACCCCTTGGAGAAAAGAAAACAAGAGCCACAAACCTGTGATCACGGTTTTGTAATTCATCCCCTCAGTTTATAAACCGTACTCACAGATTATTAAACTGTCCCCTCTGTTTATAAACCGTACTCACGGATTAATAAACTGTCCCCTCTGTTTATAAACCGTACTCACGGATTAATAAACCGTACACACGAGTTAACAATCCGTGCTCTCAGTTTTTGTAATCCGTACCCACAAATTCATAAACCGTGCTCCTCATGTCATGTTTGCAGACTGTACTCACGGATTTGTAGCCCCTCCCCTCATTTAAAAAAATTAATTTAAAAATTAAAAAACAAAAATTTAAAATTAATTCATTAATAATGAATTAAAAATTAATTCTTTTAGATTGACTGCAATGCAGTCGATAGTATGTCAGATGAACAGCTTTTGACATATGTCCCCAGATCTGGAGACCGGATAGCAATAAGACAGTACTGCAGAACAGAAGTAGCTGCATTAGAAGGAAATAGCACTACATTTTCTAAAGCAACAGAAAACCTCATGTCAAAATTGCAAGAAAAGCGAGCCTGCAAGAGGAAGAAGGGTGATAATCGTTCAGAAAAGCTCAGTGGAAACTCAAATGCCCAAAAACAGAGCGAAGATACCAAATGGGACTGTCTGAAGAGATTCATGGCTCCTTTGTCCAGATCAAAGAAAAGCATGGTGGTGGTGGCGGCGGTGGTGGTGGTGGTGGTGTTGGTAGTGGTGGTGGTGATGGTGAATTGAAATTGAGAGACTTCACAGAAGAAGAACTACATCCACAGAGAACATTAGGTGAACAATATGAACCGAGGAAGGTAAAGATGCTGAGACTGTATCTATCTTACAAGACGATAGACACAACTCCAAGTACAAGCATTAACACAGTAGATGAATTTGCAGTCACGAGATCCTTCTACCTCAGCTGAGGCATGTGAATGTGAGGAAGAACTTTTTCCAAGATCTTAATGCAGCTTTTACAGATGGCTTAGTATCTGTCAATGATTGTCTTATAGAAATTGAGATGGTCCTACCTAATGGTAGCACAGAGAAAGGAGAAGACAATGGTGGGATTTTTAGAGATGCATTGTGTGAATAGAAATGTGTGGGGGGGGAACTGCCACATCACATGTAACTGCCACATCACATGTAACTGCCACATCACGTGTAACTGCCATATCACATGTAACTGCCACATCACGTGTAACTGCCACATCACATGTAACTGCCATATCACATGTAACTGCCACATCACATGTAACTGCCATATCACATGTAACTGCCACATCACATGTAACTGCCATATCACATGTAACTGCCACATCACATTTAACTGCCATATCACATGTAACTGCCATATCACATGTAACTGCCACATCACATGTAACTGCCATATCACATGTAACTGCCATATCACATGTAACTGCCACATCACATGTAACTGCCACATCACATGTAACTGCCATATCACATGTAACTGCCACATCACATGTAACTGCCATATCACATGTAACTGCCATATCACATGTAACTGCCACATCACATGTAACTGCCACATCACGTGTAACTGCCACATCACGTGTAACTGCCACATCACGTGTAACTGCCATATCACGTGTAACTGCCACATCACGTGTAACTGCCACATCACATGTAACTGCCATATCACATGTAACTGCCATATCACGTGTAACTGCCATATCACATGTAACTCCCATATCACGTGTAACTGCCATATCACATGTAACTGCCATATCACATGTAACTGCCACATCACATGTAACTGCCATATCACGTGTAACTGCCACATCACATGTAACTGCCACATCACATGTAACTGCCACATCACATGTAACTGCCATATCACATGTAACTGCCATATCACATTTAACTGCCATATCACATTTAACTGCCATATCACATGTAACTGCCATATCACATGTAACTGCCATATCACAACTTGGAGCAGAACCTTTTTTAGAAGACCGAGGGGCTTCGAAGGATTGTTGATCTTGTGTTTTCAATATTAACCCGTGCAAAGTAGGACACATTCCTTAGTGGGATTGTGGAAGGGTTTCCTACACAATCCAAAAACATGTATCACTAGAGGTGAATTTATGTCAGTATAAATTACTTCAATTGAGTGAGTGTTTTGGTACATTTATCATGAAATGTACATCAGGAAACACACTAAAAGTACCCATGACAAGACATGATATGAAAGATGAATGGGAAAATGTAGCTAAAGTGATGGTTCTTGGTTATAACACTGTTCAATACTTTCCCATCGTGCTAGCCAAGCCTTTTCTGTGTCATTGCCTTAGACTTAACATTGATGAGGATGAGCTCTTAAAAGCAGTTCTGGAGAGTTTCTCAAGAGGAAAAGCAGCTTGTTGAAGAAGCAATGAGAGACTTTACATCTGTCTCTGAACGAGAAGAATGGGTTGAATTCTTGGAAGCTCATGATGTGAAACTTCTTATCACTGAGAAAAATGCAGATCTTACTTGATATGGCACAAAAAAGAAATTGTGCAAGATCCAGCTTACATAGCAGAATGTTGAAAAAACTGTAACTACCTCCAGGGGGACTAAGTGAATTGATGATGAGCCTTACTCCAACAGCAAGAAAAGTTATATCCATATTACAACATGAAACACTTAATAACAGAGAATGCCAGGTCATGGATTATCTAAAGAGGTTCATCAAGCACTGTAGTGATACAAGTCCGTGAGTACAGTCTGCAAATCCGTGGGTAAGGATTGCGAAAGCGTGCGCACGGTTTATGAATTTGTGGGTACGGATTACAAAAACTGAGGCTACGGTTTACAAATCTGAGAGCACGGATTGTTAACTCGTGTGTACGGTTTATTAATCTGTGAGTACGGTTTATAAACTGAGGGAACAGTTTAATAATCCATGAGTACGGTTTATAAACTGAGGGAACAGTTTAATAATCCATGAGTACGGTTTATAAACTGAGGGAACAGTTTAATAATCCATGAGTACGGTTTATAAACTGAGGGAACAGTTTAATAATCCATGAGTACGGTTTATAAACTGAGGGAACAGTTTAATAATCCATGAGTACGGTTTATAAACTGAGGGGACGAATTACAAAACCGTGATCACGGATTTGCGGGTCTTGTTTTCTTTTCTCCAAGGGGTGACCAGGCGAGCTCCGTACCAGTCAGACATTTTTATGTATTGTTGTAAAAAATCACCCGGCAGGTTTCTGCCTTCACACTAAAGTTCACTGCTTAAGAACCTTTTGGCTTTCCATAACCAAATAGTAAAACTTTTAGGAGTTACCAAACTGTTCCAAATCCTTCCCGCCCCTCGTACTCATTGGGTACTAATGACCAGATCTGGTCTCTCTCCCTCTCTCTCTCTCTTCTCCCACACACACTATCTCTCTATCTTTCCCCCCCTCACACACTCTCCCTCTAGCTTTCTCCCACACACAACTAGCTCTCGAATCCCCCAACACACGAGCTCTCTCGTGACTATCCCCCCCTCATATAAATATCTCTCTCTCTCTCTCTCTCTCTCTCTCTCTCTCTCTCTCATACAAACACACACACACACACACACACTCTCTCTCTCTCTCTCTCTCTCTCTCTCTCTCTCTCAATCTCTCAATCTCTCTTTATCTCTCAACCCCCCCATACACACTCTCTCTCTCTCTCTCTCTCTCTCTCTCTCTCTCTCTCTCTCTCTTTATCTCTCTGTCTCCCCCTCTCATACAAACACTCTCTCTCTCTCTCTCTCTCTCTCTCTCTCTCTCTCTCTCTCTCTCTCTCTCTCTCTCTCCCACTCCTGTGTGTTTTACTCCCAACACCAGACTTTGAGTCACTCTCCGGTCACCATGTCGTTCCTGTACGCGGTGTTTGCGGTTCTTTTGTTATTTCCGGTCCTCATTCATGTCCGTTGGCCGTATTTAATGCACGACGTGCTGTTTGTGCTGAAGGGAGTGAGTGTGGCGATGAAGCTGAGGAGGTTCCGCAGCTCCACTCCGTGCTACACCATCCTGGACCGCTTCTTAGACGCGGTGAACAAACATCCTGAGAAGTTGTTCCTGGTGTTTGAAGGTCGCTCCTACACGTACAGTGAGGCAGATAAACTGAGCAGTAAAGTGGCGAGGGCTCTGATCCATCACACCGAGCTAAAGGAAGGAGACACCGTGGCTCTGTTCCTCGGGAATGAACCCCACTTCGTCTGGATTTGGCTCGGACTCAGTAAACTGGGCTGCACCGCTGCGCTCCTCAACTCCAACATCCGCGCCAAGTCGCTGCTGCACTGCTTCACCTGCTGCGGGGCAAAAACCCTCATCACTGGTGCAGGTAAACTAACGCCATATACACATTTGTTCTGCCAACATTCAGCATCCCCTGCGCTTGAATGAATAAAACATCTTATTTATAATGATAAGTGTTGTTTTCTTATACTGAGTATTTTATTATGTTTAAATTGTCATTTTAAAATCTAATATTCAATTTAACATCACAGAGATGAATTTATTATACCGTGGGATCTACTCTGGATCTCAGACTACTGCAGAGAAAATCTGGGGTTTTATATTCATTCGTTTTTTGTATTTGAACTTGGAAATAAGATTAAAATTAAGATAATATTCAGGATTCTTCACTACTTCTAGGTCACGGTTCAGGTTCACGGTACAATCCAAAACATGCAGCAAAATCAACCAGAACAAAAGTTTGGCTCTGAAGGTTTTACACTCCAGACCTGATCTACTCGAGCAAGGAGAACGGGGAAGTTTGCAAAAATGTTATTACCAGAAATCGCTTTAATTGAGAAGAAACTCCACGAGACTTCCTTAGGACAGATTATTATTTATTAACATGTTTAAATGAAACAAACACAAACACACTGTACAGCTGACCAATGGCAGCTGATTGTCAGGAACTTTACATGAACTCCCCATGACATGAACTTTACATGAATGTTGCACCAGTCTAAGGTCTCTTGGTGTTTTCACATATCATTTGTGAAATAAGCGCCCAGATCTCGGCCAGTCGTCTGGTCACTAGTGCCACCGTGTCACATACCGTCACCTGGTACCAGATGCTGGAATTGAGCACATATTACAAATACATCTGCCTGAGAAACACCTCGGACTGGTAGAACTGGTGTCCGATAGCAGAAACACTTTTATTACAATTCCTTTCAGTGATTTGAATATTTCAGGTTAGTGTCAGATGTGTACTGGTTTGTTTAAGGACACTGTGTCGTAATATCTCGGTTGTTCTGGCACGTTCTCTGGTTGTTTTTTGGCCCTGAGGCTGTTCCGCCTTTTACATATTAGATTTTTATAAAGCACGAATATATGTCAGCTGATCACATGGATGTAGGAACAATACACCTCCATCCACATCTGCAGAGTGTTAGAGGAGAAACTAAGTAACTCCATGAGGAATGGTTTGGGAATTCTGGCTGTAATCAGCATGGCTGTGGTGAAACAGGTTGCTCTTTGCCCTGATTGATCTTAAAGAGTGTTTTCAGTGTAAAAGAGGCTCCGATTTCACTTCTAACCTGAGGTAGATCTCTCAGCTGTGTGTGTGTGACTATAACCTTCATTTATTTCTGCAAGCAATGAATGCACTTTATTGTTGGTTCTTGCTTTTCTTCTCTCACTCCTTTTATTTCCCATCTGTATTGGTAGAGATCATGTGACCTCATTTATTTTAGGATTAAAGCAACAGCTCACAGAACGTCTGCACAATGGAACACTAACTTATAAACACACACACTCTTTATAATCACACACACACACTATATAATCACACACATTCTTCATAATCACACACACTATATATTGTCACACACACTATATATAATCACACACACTCTTTATAATCACACACTATATATAATCACACACACTATATATAATCACACACACTATATAATCACACACACTATATATAATCACACACACTCTTTATAATCACATACTATATATAATCACACACACTATATAATCACACACACTATATATAATCACACACACTCTTTATAATCACACACTATATATAATCACACACACACTATATAATCACACACACTATATATAATCACACACACTCTTTATAATCACACACACTATATAATCACACACATTCTTTATAATAACACACACTATATATAATCACACACACACTATATATAATCACAGACACTATTTATAATCACTTACACACGCTTTATAATCACACACTCTTTATAATCACATACACGCTTTATAATCACACACACTATATAATCACACACACTATATATAATCACACACACTATATATAATCACACACACTATATAATCACACACACTCTTTATAATCACACACACTATATAATCACACACATTCTTTATAATAACACACACTATATATAATCACACACACTGTATATAATCACACACACTCTTTATAATCACACACTATATATAATCACACACACTATATATAATCACACACACTATATATTCACTTACACACACTTTATAGTCACACACTCTTTATAATCACATACATGCTTTATAATCACACACACACTATATAATCACACACACTCTTTATAATCACATACATGCTTTATAATCACACACACACTATATAATCACACACATTCTTTATAATCACACACACTCTTTATATAATCACAAACACTTTATAATCACACACACACTTTATAATCACACACACTTTATAATCACATACATGCTTTATAATCACACACACGCTTTATAATCACACACACACTTTATAATCACACACACTCTTTATATAATCACAAACACTTTATAATCACACACACACTTTATAATCACACACTCTTTATATAATCACACACACTTTATAATCACACACACTCTTTATATAATCACAAACACTTTATAATCACACACACACTTTATAATCACACACACTCTTTATAATCACACACACACTCTTTATAATCACACACACTCTTTATAATCACATACATGCTTTATAATCACACACACGCTTTATAATCACACACACACTTTATAATCACACACACTCTTTATATAATCACAAACACTTTATAATCACACACACACTTTATAATCACACACTCTTTATATAATCACACACACTTTATAATCACACACACTCTTTATAATCACACACACACTCTTTATAATCACACACACTCTTTATAATCACATACACGCTTTATAATCACACACACACTTTATAATCACACACACTCTTTATAATCACATACACGCTTTATAATCACACACACACTTTATAATCACACACATTCTTTATATAATCACAAACACTTTATAATCACACACACACTTTATAATCACACACTCTTTATATAATCACACACACTTTATAATCACACACACACTTTATAATCACATACACGCTTTATAATCACACACACACTTTATAATCACACACACTCTTTATATAATCACAAACACTTTATAATCACACACACACTTTATAATCACACACTCTTTATATAATCACACACACTTTATAATCACACACACTCTTTATAATCACACACACTCTTTATAATCACACACATGCTTTATAATTACACACACGCTTTATAGTTACACATACATATTCTTTATAATCATACACAGTTTATAATCACACACACACTTTTTATAATCAAACACTCCTTATAATCTCACACACACACACACACACTTTATAATCACACACACACACACACACACACACACACACACACACACACACACTTTATAATCACACACACTTTTTATAATCACACATCCACTTTATAATCACACACAGTCTATAATCAGACATGCACTCTATATGATCACACACACACACACACACACTCTTTATAATCCCACACACACTCTTTATAATCATACACACACACTTTTTATAATCACACACACACTCTGTTTATAATCACACACACTATATAATCACACACACTATGATCACATACACTCTTCATAATCACACACACTCTATATAATCACACACACTCTCTTTATAATCCCACACATACACTTTTTAATATCACACACTCTATATAATCACACACACTCTATATAATCACGCAGTCTTTATAATCACACTCACACACTCTATATAATCCCACGTGTTATTATAAAGTGTGTGTGTGTGATTATAAAGAAAGAATAGAACATGGGTTTCGTGTATATTTTCATCACTTAAGAACCAATCCAATAGACTCAAAAACATACTGGAGCTACATGCTGCTGAACTTATGAACACACACACACACACATACACACACACACACACACACACACACACACACACGCATACACACACACACAACACCCACACTCACATGTAATCTGAAGGACTTGCATAGTAAGGACTGCTTTCCTTTCGCTCTACTCAGTATAGAGACAATAAAAGAATTTTGAATACTAATGAGATCAATGCTAATAAAGGCAAGGCAAGTTTATTTGTATAGCACATTTCATACACAGAGGTCATTCAAAGTGCTTTACATAGACATTAGGAAACAATTTATAAGAGAGAAAAAAAATATATATGAAAAATAAGAAACACGATAAAATCATAACAAAAACAAAGAACAATTAAAGAAAATAAATGTGATTTTAATAAAAACAGTTTAAAATGTGTTAAAAAGAATAAAACAGGAGTAAAAGTGATTTGGATAAAAAGTGCAGTCAGTGTGAAGCAGCACAGTCAGTGTGAAGCAGCACAATCAGGGTGAAGCGGCACAGTCAGGGTGAAGCAGCACAGTCAGTGTGAAGCAGCACAGTCAGGGTGAAGCGGCACAGTCAGGGTGAAGCGGCACAGTCAGGGTGAAGCGGCACAGTCAGGGTGAAGCGGCACAGTCAGTGTGAAGCAGCACAGTCAGGGTGAAGCAGCACAGTCAGGGTGAAGCAGCACAGTCAGTGTGAAACAGCACAGTCAGGGTGAAGCAGCACAGTCAGGGTGAAGCAGCACAGTCAGTGTGAAGCAGCACAGTCATGGTGAAGCAGCACAGTCAGGGTGAAGCAGCACAGTCAGTGTGAAACAGCACAGTCAGGGTGAAGCAGCACAGTCAGGGTGAAGCAGCACAGTCAGTGTGAAACAGCACAGTCAGGGTGAAGTGGCACAGTCAGTGTGAAGCAGCACAGTCAGGGTGAAGCAGCACAGTCAGGGTGAAGCAGCACAGTCAGGGTGAAGCAGCACAGTCAGTGTGAAACAGCACAGTCAGGGTGAAGCAGCACAGTCAGGGTGAAGCAGCACAGTCAGTGTGAAGCAGCACAGCGCTCATTCAGTAAATACAGAGTTAAACAGATGTGTTTTTAATCTTGATTTAAAAGTGTCTACTGTTGAAGCACATCTGATCTCTTCTGGAAGCTGATCCCACCTCTAGGTGGCGTAATAACTAAATGCTGACGCACCTTGTTTTGAGTGAACCCTTGGTATCTCTAACTGACCTTATCCTAATGATCTGAGTCGTCTGATTGGTTTATATTCAGTTAGCATATCTGTAATGTATTTCGGTCCTAAGCCATGAAGTGATTTATAAACCAGTAACAATACTTTAAAATCTATTCTAAATGTAACTGGAAGCCAGTGTAAGGACCTGAGGACTGGACTGATGTGCTCACATGTTTTGGTTCTGCTCAGAATTCTGGCAGCAGCGTTCTGTATGAGCTGCAGTTGTCTAATGGTCTTTATGGGGATCCCAGTAAGGAGTCCATTACAATAATCCACCCTGCTGGTGATGAAAGCATGAACAAGTTTCTCTAAGTCCTGTCTTGAGACAAAACATCTAATTCTGGCTATATTTCTGAGATGGTAGTAAGCTGATTTGCTTATCGCTTTCACATGACTACTGAAATTAAGGTCAGACTCTAAAATTACACCAAGATTTCTGACTTTATTTTGTGTCTTTAGACCCCTAGAGTCAAGGTGTGTGTTAACCTCGAGAGTTTCATCTTTATTTCCGAATACAATGACTTCAGTTTTGTCTTTGTTTAACTGGAGGAAGTTTTGACGCATCCGACTGTTAATTTAATCAATGCACTTACATAGAGAGTCAATGGGGCTGTAGTCATTAGGGGACAGGGCTAAGTATATCTGGGTGTCATCTGCATAGCTGTGGTAAGGGATTTGGGTCTTACTCATTATTTGACCAATTGTGAGCATATACAGATTAAAGAGAAGCGGTGCGAGAATTGAGCCCTGTGGGACTCCACATGTCATGGATGTCCACTCAGATTTATGGTTACCTATGTTCACATAGTAACTCTCCCTTTTAGGTATGATTTAAACCATTTGAGGACCATCCCAGAAAGCCCTACCCAGTTTTCCAGTCTATGTAAGAGTATGGTGTGATCTACCGTGTCAAAGGCAGCACTAAGATCTAGTAGCACCAGCACTGATATTTTACCTGAATCAGAGTTTAAGCGAATATCATTTATTATCATTATGAGCACTGTCTCTGTGCTGTGATGCTGGCGGAAACCAGATTGAAAATTGTCCAGGTAGCCATTTGAATTTAAGAATTTGTTCAGCTGATTGAAAACAACATTTTCAATGATCTTGCCTATAAAAGGAAGATTAGAGATTGGTCTGTAGCTAAGTATGGTTTTGTCTAGGTTACTGTTTTTTTAGGAGAGAATTAACAACTGACGTTTTTAGGGACTCTAGACCCTATGAGCAGAGACGTATTTATTATTTTTAAGAGGTCAGTTTCTAAGCAGTTAAGTACCTTTTTGAGAAAGGATGTGGGGAGGGGGGGGGTGTCAAGGCTGCAAGTTGATGCTTTAAGATGTTGTACTGTTTCTTCCAGGGTTTTTATATCGATTATGTCAAATTCTGAGAAAATGACAAATCTTTGAGGTTGTTGTAGTGACGTCTGACTGACCACATTACAATATGAGGCCGTATTGATTGACATTCTGATATTACTGATTTTCTCAGAGAAAAAGGTTGCAAACTCATTGCATTTGTTGTCAGAGAGCATTTCACTAGGAACTTGATTTGGGGGGTTTGTAAGTGTCTCTACAGTAGAAAAAGAGTGCGAGTGTTGTTTATGTTGTTGTTTATAATGTTTGAGAAGAAGATCTGTCTAGCTGTGCCTAGTTCTACATTGAAAGCACGAAGACTGTCCTTATAGATGCTATAATGTACTTCAAGTTTTGTTTTCCGCCACATACGTTCAGCTTTTCTGCATGTTCTTTTCATGCTCTGTACCGCTGTTGTGTTTCTCCAAGGTGCTTTACGTCTGCCAGTGATCATCCTGACCTTTACTGGAGCTATACCATCAATAACATCTTTAACTGTTAAGTTAAAATTTTCAAGGAGAACATCAACAGAGTCTGCTGATATGTTTGGCAACATTTATATAGCAGTCATAAATACCTCACTGGTGTCTTCATTTATAAACCTTTTTTCGACATAGACAGATCTAGCATCAGTGGCAGGACAGATCAATAAATCAAAGTAAACACAGAAATGGTCAGATAGCACTTCATACTTGATAACAGTGGATGGAATGTTTAGCCCTTTGCTAATGAGCAGATCAAGAGTGTGTCCCCTATTGTGTGTAAGACCTTACACGTGCTGGGTCAGATCAAAAGTGTTTAAAACATTTAACAGTTCACTTGCAGTATTGCTTTCTGCATTGTCTATATGAATGTTGAAATCTCCAGCAATAACAAAATAATCCAATTCAGAGAACATTGTTGATAAAAGTTCTGTGAACTCATCAACAAAAGTTGGGTGTATTTGGGAGGCCTATAAATAATTGTAAACAGAATGCGTGGTGTACCTTTTAGAGCAATACACAAATATTCAAAATTCATGGCTCATTTAGGAATATTAGAAAGTTTCATGCTTGTTGTCTGCAGATTTACAGGAAGTGGTGGAGGAAGTACTTCCTGTCTTGAAGGAGCAGGACGTGCGGGTCTTCCTGGTGGGTGAAAATTGTGAGAAGGACGGATTTATAAACCTCAGCGAGAAAATAAATGCTGCAAGTGACGAGCAACTACCACGCTCACTTCGCTCCAGAGTCACCATGAAGACCCCCGCACTCTACATCTACACCTCAGGGACCACTGGTAGGACACACACACAAACACACACTAGTCATTTTGATAGCTAGCTAATTTTCATAAACAGACAGTGATGGTGGAAATAAGACAGAACCATCAGGAGCATCATGTGTATGTGTTTCAGGTCTTCCTAAAGCAGCTGTGATCAACCATGAGAGGGTATGGATGGCCTCCTACCTACAGAGAATGTGCGGTGTCTGTTCTGATGATGTCATCTATGTGTACCTGCCCCTCTACCACAGCTCTGGCTTCCTTATGGGTCTCACTGGGGCAATAGAGCGCGGTACATCCCTCAGACGTGGCTGCCCACAAACACAAACTCCACCTCCGCCACACTAAAGTTACAATGGTGTTCTTTTCTATCTGTGTGTGTGTGTGTGTGTGTTTGTGTGTGTGTGTGTATGTGTGTGTGTGTGTGTGTGTTCAGGAATCACAGTGGTGTTGAGGAAGAAGTTCTCAGTGTCTCAGTTTTGGACTGATTGCAGGAAGCACAACGTGACAGTGATCCAGTATATCGGAGAGATCATGCGCTACCTCTGTAACACACCCAAGGTAACACAACCCTAACAACACCCCCACCCCCCACCCCCGGCTTACGCACCAACCCCCAGAGATATGTGTTTTCTGGTGTAGACGGATGGTGAGCGTGTACACAACGTACGTCTCGCTCTTGGAAACGGTATCCGTGCCGACACTTGGGTGGAGTTCCTGCAGCGATTTGGAGACATGCGTATCTGTGAATGCTACGGAGCGACAGAAGCAAACATCGGACTTGTCAACTACGTCGGGAAAATAGGTTCTGTTGGACGGGCGAGTGTGATGCTGAAGGTTCGTAAGGAAACTATAATGTGTACATAATTAATAACAGAGGTGTGAAAAGTCTCGTTAACGTCCTCATGCTTCGGATGGTGTGTGTTTGTGTAGCGACTTGCCGGTTATTCATTCATTAAATATAACTCTGAGAGGGAGGAGCCGGTACGAGACTCCAGGGGATTCTGTGTGGAGGTTTCTACTGGTGAGTAGGAGGACCTGTACTGCCAGAACCCTACTGTTACGACACTGAACATTACTCCTACTGAACATTACTCTTAAGCCAAGATCTGTAAAAAGCCACTGTTAAGACCATTGCTGCTAATTTGACAGACAACAGGTCCGACAGTGCTGTAATTTTCTCCACAACCTGATGAGCTATATTGGTGACAGTGAGGTTTAATCGCTGAGGATATACGAGTTCAACGTAAACACACCCAGAAGGTTAATCCAACTCGTGTGTGGTGCAGTAACTCTAAAGGGACTGACTCAGTTTACATTGACTCAGGAGAGGTGGAGGTAGCAGGGAGGGTATTCTTGTGCTTCCAAATAATGTATTGGCATACACAATGCTGCTTTAGTAGCTGTGACACACACATCCCATAGAACCCCTTTTCCCGGATATCCTTAAAAACATTCTTGTTTGCTGTAATCTGACCGACCGTCAATTTAAGAGCGAATTTTTTTATTTTTTTGCTTTAAGTCCGATCGACTTGCCGGTTGTAAATCGTATTTTAATAAGTATTGTAAATATATAAATTGTCCTATATACAGACGAAAAATTGCCTACATACATACGTTCTTTCTTTTAAATAAAACCCCGTGACATCATCTACGTTTACACTGTCGGTTACCGGATGTCACACCATGACCTGTGCGTTCGCTTCGTCTCATTCTCTCGTTCACTGTCAGAGACGACGGGTCGCGCTCGGTAATGATGGCTGCGGCTGCAGTAAACAAAATGTTCGCCGTCACCGTTCAAAGTCGTACGGGTTCGGGCGCCATGATACATCTAAAACAACATTAAAACAGCTCGACACGCTTTAACTTGAATTGTACTTACTTTGAAGCTTGAAAAAAAAAATATAGACCTACCTACTGACCCTTTTTTTTTTTTTTTTTTTTTTACTGTTACTGCAAACCAAAATATTTTGAAGGCTGTCCTGATTCACTCGCTCATTGGGCTTTGCACCTTCTCTAATGGTCAATAGAATGTTTTTGTGCTATTAGTTAGTAAAGTCCTGACTGTAATAGTGGTGCGATGAATAACACATAATCATTAGCGTCGTGAGACACGAGACAGGATTCTTGAAGGACGTCATGTGATGTGTCGCATGTTAGTATCTTTATCTCTGCTAACACTGTAGTCTAATGTCTATGGGGTCTGAAGTCTAATGTCTATGGGGTCTAAGTGCCTGGTACCAAACCAACAGCTAAATAGTGACAGTCACAAGGACTTCATCAGCACCGTTATACAGACCTACTGGATTTATTCCCTTACAGGTGTTTCACCCTCCAGTTAACTACTGTACTTTGTACCTCTACTCTCACAACCACCTTCATAACTAGCGTTGTTAAATAACGTAAAAGGTCATTAACCCCTTGCCTGTGCCTGTAGATCATTCTGTTCATTGCACGCAAACAAAGACTAATAAAATATGGCTTCATTTTTACACCATGTGAGCTGAGTGGTAATGTTCAGCAGAAAGCATGTCATAGTGTGTGTGTGTGTGTGTGTGTGTGTGTGTGTGCAGGAGAAACAGGCCTGCTGGTGGGAAAGATCACTAAAATGGCTCCGTTTAATGGCTACGCTAACAGCAAGCAGCAAACAGAGAAAAAGAAGCTGAGGAACGTGTTCAAACATG
>NC_062530.1:28300056-28302556 GCF_022655615.1 Tachysurus fulvidraco
AAGATAAAACTAGATTTGTAAAGTTCATCGCGACAAACTTTGATGTTGGCTTTGACGGTGCAATTATTCTCAAAGGCCGGTGCTTTTTGGAAGCGACTGGACATATGAGTATGTGTGACTTTTTGAGGCAGGTGGACAGAAAGCTTGTGAAAGCTATTGGACAGCTAGGGTGCCAATACTTTTGGACATAAGCATGTGACAGTATCCGAATACCCGTGACGTGATTACCCTCATTGTCCTGAGTGTTTTGATATATGACATGTTAATGTTGTGGAAATTTTTTGATTTTGCTTATTTTGGGGGCGGGGCTGCACGTGACGTGACCAGAATACACGTGAGGCAGTTCCCCTCATCGTGCTGAGTGTTTTGATATGTCACATGTCCATGTTGTGGAAAATGTGTGATTTCGCTTATTTTGGGGGCGGGGCTACGCGTGACGTCACCAGTATTCCCGATGGGGTGCCAATACTTTTGGACAAAAGTATTTCATGTCAATAGTACAGTCATTGTGGGATTCTACTAATTATTATACTGCATAGATGAGTACATGTAAATTTTACTGTTGAATTAATGATAGATAGATAGATAGATAGATAGATAGATAGATAGATAGATAGACAGACAGACAGACAGACGGATAGATAGATAGATAGATAGATAGACAGACAGATAGATAGGGTAAATGTATTGCCTGGGGGCCAATACTTTTGGAATCACTGGATTGATAGTGAGGAGTTGATAGTTACATGTATTGAGTCTCCTTTACATGTACAGTCACTAGGAGAACACAGAAGAGAAGCCGTGTGTGAGCTCTGTGCCACGCTGTGTGTGTGTGTGAGCTCTGTGCCACGCTGTGTGTGTGTGTGAGCTCTGTGCCACGCTGTGTGTGTGTGTGAGCTCTGTGCCACGCTGTGTGTGTGAGCTCTGTGCCACGCTGTGTGTGTGTGAGCTCTGTGCCACGCTGTGTGTGTGTGAGCTCTGTGACACGCTGTGTGTGTGTGAGCTCTGTGCCACGCTGTGTGTGTGTGAGCTCTGTGCCACGCTGTGTGTGTGTGAGCTCTGTGACACGCTGTGTGTGTGTGAGCTCTGTGCCACGCTGTGTGTGTGTGTGAGCTCTGTGCCACGCTGTGTGTGTGTGTGAGCTCTGTGCCACGCTGTGTGTGTGAGCTCTGTGCCACGCTGTGTGTGTGTGAGCTCTGTGCCACGCTGTGTGTGTGTGTGTGTGTGAGCTCTGTGCCACGCTGTGTGTGTGTGTGAGCTCTGTGCCACGCTGTGTGTGTGTGTGTGTGAGCTCTGTGCCATGCTGTGTGTGTGAGCTCTGTGTCACGCTGTGTGTGTGTGTGAGCTCTGTGCCACGCTGTGTGTGTGTGAGCTCTGTGCCACGCTGTGTGTGTGTGTGTGTGAGCTCTGTGCCACGCTGTGTGTGTGTGAGCTCTGTGCCACGCTGTGTGTGTGTGAGCTCTGTGCCGCGCTGTGTGTGTGTGTGAGCTCTGTGCCACGCTGTGTGTGGGTGTGTGTGTGAGCTCTGTGCCACGCTGTGTGTGTGTGTGTGTGTGAGCTCTGTGCCACGCTGTGTGTGTGTGTGTGTGAGCTCTGTGCCACGCTAGGTGTGTGTGAGCTCTGTGCCACGCTGTGTGTGTGTGAGCTCTGTGCCACGCTGTGTGTGTGTGTGTGTGAGCTCTGTGCCACGCTGTGTGTGTGTGAGCTCTGTGCCACGCTGTGTGTGTGTGTGAGCTCTGTGCCATGCTGTGTGTGAGCTCTGTGCCACGCTGTGTGTGTGTGTGAGCTGTGCCATGCTGTGTGTGTGTGAGCTCTGTGCCATGCTGTGTGTGAGCTCTGTGCCATGCTGTGTGTGTGTGAGCTCTGTGCCACGCTGTGTGTGTGTGTGAGCTCTGTGCCACGCTGTGTGTGTGTGTGTGAGCTCTGTGCCACGCTGTGTGTGTGTGTGAGCTCTGTGCCACGCTGTGTGTGTGTGAGCTCTGTGCCATGCTGTGTGTGTGAGCTCTGTGCCACGCTGTGTGTGTGTGAGCTCTGTGCCACACTGTGTGTGTGTGTGAGCTTAGAGGACTTTTCGGAATTTCCTATTCAAGTCTATGGGATGTTCGATCGTCGACTACGGGAAAACCGAAAATTCCGTCGGAACTCCGGAATAAAAACTTTGTCCTTTGTAAGGTCCTAAAGAACCTGTCTGAGTTCGGTGTAAATCGCTCAAAAACCTGCCGAGTTATAAACCTCAAAAGTTTATAATGGAAGTCTATGGGAAAAGGGCCACTTTGAGCTTCCGTACCGGGAATGCCGGAATTCCGATCACTTAGAAAAATAGAAACAACAAACTTCAGACCAGGGTCTACGACATATCCGAATTTGGTGCATGTGGCTCGAACTCCCTGGGCCGCATTTAGGCCCTAGGAAAACAGTATCCAACATAATAAAACACAGCCATAAAGAGACAAACACACACACACACACACACACACACACACACACACACACACACACA
>NC_062530.1:28310056-28317556 GCF_022655615.1 Tachysurus fulvidraco
CACACACACACACACACACACACACACACAGAGAGAGAGACAGACACACACACACACACACACACACAGAGAGAGAGAGAGACAGACACACACACACACACACACACACACACACACAGAGAGAGAGACAGACACACACCGACAGAGAAACAGAAACACACACAGAGACACAGACAGAGACAAACACACACAGACAGAAAGAGAGAGAGACACACACACACACAGAGAGAGAGAGACAGACACACACACACACACACACACACACACACACACACACACACACACAGAGAGAGAGACAGACACACACCGACAGAGAAACAGAAACACACACACAGACAGAGACAAACACACACAGACAGAGACAAACACACACAGACAGAGACAAACACACACAGACAGAGACAAACACACACAGACAGAGACTCCACCTAATTAAATGGACACTTGCTTTAATCTCACACACTGTAAATCTTTACAGACTCCATTTTGTGCCCAGGACGAAAACAAACACAAAATATCCTGCGGTTTGTTTTTTTTTGTAACAAACTCCATCATCTCGTCTTTATTTACCGTCATTTAGCCTTTATATTGTTTTAAAGCTCTTTATAGGATTATGAGAAAATTCTCATTAAATTTTAAAGATTATTGTAAACAATATTTTAGCCTGTTAGCACAATGCTAACTCAACAATGCTAATGCTAAAGCTAGGCCTCCGTTTCCCGCCACTTTTATAAAAAGTAACTACTAAAATCCGCAATAAATAAGTGACAAAAACCCGATAAATTAAAATCTGTGTGAGTTTTTATCGGGTCGAAATTTCTGAAGTTAAAGTAATAAACAGGAAATCGGTAAGAAATCGCGGCAGGTTTCCGGGGGAAGTGGAAATATTTTACCACCAAACAACTCATCAACTTCCACATCCGGTGGAGCGCGAGCTCAAACAAATAACGTCCACACTGACCTGGAAAAAGATGCACAACTTTTATATCACGGTTTCTCCAAAAACACCGGAGTTTTTCTCCTCCGGTTAATTTAAGGTTCCGATGAAACCTCGAGCTGAAATTACACTGTTATGACTCCTCTTCACTCCGCACTAGTTTGTGTCCGTCAGGGCGGATGTGCACAGTGTTCAGTGTCCTTATAGACTAACACCAGGTCTGTGCACTGTGTTCAGTGTCCTTATAGACTAACACCAGGTCTGTGCACTGTGTTCAGTGTCCTTATAGACTAACACCAGGTCTGTGTTTAGTGTTCAGTGTTCAGTGTCCTTATAGACTAACACCAGGTCTGTGTTTAGTGTTCAGTGTTCAGTGTCCTTATAGACTAACACCATCTCTGTGTTTAGTGTTCAGTGTTCAGTGTCCTTATAAACCAACACCAGGTCTGTGCACAGTGTTCAGTGTCCTTATAGACTAACACCAGGTCTGTGCACAGTGTTCAGTGTCCTTATAGACTAACACCAGGTCTGTGCACAGTGTTCAGTGTCCTTATAGACTAACACCAGGTCTGTGTTTAGTGTTGAGTGTTCAGTGTCCTTATAGACTAACACCATCTCTGTGTTTAGTGTTCAGTGTTCAGTGTCCTTATAAACCAACATCAGGTCTGTGTTTAGTGTTCAGTATTCAGTGTCCTTATAAACCAACACCAGGTCTGTGCACAGTGTTCAGTGTCCTTATAAACCAACACCAGGTCTGTGTTTAGTGTTCAGTGTTCAGTGTCCTTATAAACCAACACCAGGTCTGTGTTTAGTGTTCAGTGTTCAGTGTCCTTATAAACCAACACCAGGTCTGTGCACAGTGTTCAGTGTCCTTATAGACTAACACCAGGTCTGTGTTTAGTGTTCAGTGTTCAGTGTCCTTATAAACCAACACCAGGTCTGTGTTTAGTGTTCAGTGTCCTTATAGACTAACACCAGGTCTGTGTCCTTATAAACTAAGACCAGGCCAGTGTTCAGTGTCCTTGTAAATTAACACCAGCTCAGTGTTCAGTGTCCTCATAAACTAACACCAGGTCTGTACAGAGTGTTCAGTGTCCTTTTAAATTAACACCAGGCCAGTGTTCAGTGTCCTTATAAATTAATGCCATGTCAGTGTTCAGTGCCCTTATAAATTAACATCAGGTCAATGTTCAGTGTCCTCATAAATTAACACCAGGTTAGTGTTCAGTGTCCTCATAAATTAACACCAGGCCAGTGTTCAGTGTCCTCATAAATTAACACCAGGTCTGTGTTCAGTGTCCTTTATAAAATAACACCAGGTCTGTGTTCAGTGTCCTTGTGAATGAAGTTCTGACTCAAATCTGAACATGTTACAAACTATTAAATTCTTAAAAACATCATTATATTTTAAATAGTATAATATAATATTATAATATAAGTGAAGATAAAGTCCAGCACCTTGAGTTTAAAGGAGCACAGCGCTGTCAAACATTATTATTATTATTATTATTATTATTATTATTATTATTATTATTATTACTATTATTATTACTATATTATTATATTATATTTTGTTTCATGCTAAAAACATTCTAAAATAAGTGGCATGAAACAAATCTGAAAAAGAAGTTTAATAATAAAGTTTGTTTTGAAGTCATTTCAGATTAATAAAATCGTAATATTACACAATATTACATACATAAAATAAAACCGTCTGGTAAGAATCCTATGCAAATGTTTAAAAACTAAAGTTAGGTAAAGCTTTATCTATCTATCTATCTATCTATCTATCTATCTATCTATCTATCTATCTATCTATCTATCTATCTATCTATCTATCTATTTATTTATTTATATCCTTACTATTACTGAGGTTTAATATCAAACCAGGACAATCAATAAAGTTTGTGTTTAATATCTGACAAGTAACACAGTATTTACTGACCTTTTTTTTAATTAAAAAAAAACACACAATTTAATTTGTAGATAGTTATAAGTGGCGTTTGGTTTGATGTAAAGTTTGATAAACATCTTTTATTTCAGCAAAATAATCAGCTAAACACTTTTTGTGTTGAGTCTCAGATGATTTTTTTTCATACTTTTGTATTGTCTTAAAATCCGATCTTGACCTTTCCAATATGGCCGACGGGTTGACGTCTTTCTTTTGCTAGCGTCAGGAGCTCGTGACTATAACAAATGAACCAACCACAGGGCTCGTGGGCGGGGTTTGTTACTGTGTAAAAAAACAAAACAATACTTGTTCCGGGAATCAGCTGTAACAGTTAGCAAGTGTAGCTCTGCTCACTCAGCTGGTGTGTAATCACTATTAGTGATGTTTTAACTACGAATACAGAGATCCGTCATGTGTGTTATGTTGATCTGAGCGGATTGTGAGGTCACCAGCAGCTCTGCACGGGTTATGTGTGAGTTAGCTTAGCGTGCTAGTTGTGTGATGCTAATTTGTGCTACTTCCTGTTTATTTTACTGTGAAGAAACGTTGGATTTAGTGACACTTGTGAAGGTTCGCGGATAAAACACAGTGAACTCGTTTTGTTTTAATGTCTTGTAACGTGTGTGTAACGTGTGTGTAACGTGTGTGTAATATGTGTAATGTTTGTAATGTGTGTAGTGTGTGTGTAATGTTTGTAATGTGTGTGTGTGTAACGTGTGTAATGTTTGTAACGTGTGTGTGTAACGTGTGTAATGTTTGTAACGTGTGTGTAATGTGTGTGTAATGTATGTGTGTGTGTGTAATGTGTGTGTAATGTTTGTGTGTAACGTGTGTGTAATGTTTGTGTGTAACGTGTGTGTAATGTATGTGTGTAATGTGTGTGTAATGTGTGTAATGTGTGTGTGTAATGTGTGTAGTGTGTGTGTGTGTGTGTGTAATGTTTGTGTGTAACGTGTGTGTAATGTTTGTGTGTAACGTGTGTGTAATGTATGTGTGTAATGTGTGTGTAATGTGTGTAATGTTTGTGTGTAACGTGTGTGTAACGTGTGTGTAATGTGTGTGTGTAATGTGTGTAACGTGTGTGTAATGTGTGTGTGTGTAACGTGTGTGTAATGTGTTTGTGTGTAATGTGTGTGTGTGTGTGTGTGTAATGTTTGTGTGTAACGTGTGTGTAACGTGTGTGTAATGTGTGTAATGTTTGTGTGTAACGTGTGTGTAATGTGTGTGTGTGTGTAATGTGTGTGTGTGTAATGTGTGTGTGTGTGTGTGTGTGTGTGTGTGTGTGTAATGTTTGTGTGTAATGTGTGTGTAACGTGTGTGTAACGTGTGTGTAATGTGTGTGTAACGTGTGTGTAACGTGTGTGTAATGTGTGTGTAATGTGTGTGTGTAATGTGTTTGTGTGTAACGTGTGTGTAATGTGTGTGTGTGTAATGTGTGTGTGTGTGTGTGTGTGTAACGTGTGTGTAATGTGTGTAATGTTTGTGTGTAACGTGTGTGTAATGTGTGTAATGTGTGTATAGTGTGTGTAATGTGTGTAATGTGTGTGTAACGTGTGTGTAATGTGTGTGTAACGTGTGTGTAATGTGTGTGTAACGTGTGTGTAATGTGTGTAATGACCCCCTGTTGTTTATTCCTCAGCAGCTCCGTGTCAGACTGAAGCATTAGCTAGTGACAGCTATTCAGGTTTGTTTACAAACACAGTGTCTGTATGAAGCTGTGGAGCTTTTGCAGTATCTTATGGTTCAATTGTGTTTTTTTCCCTTACAGCTGATGAGAATGTGAGGAAATACAAATTATTATTGTTATTATTGCTGAGTTGAGATATAAACCACGAGCCTGAAGATGCCTGGAGTGTCTACAGGAGTGAAGGAGCTTTATCTGTCCACCTCCCTGGGAGATCTGAACAAAAAGGCTGAGGTCAAAGTGGATAAAGCCAGCACCAGGCAGTAAGACTGAGCACAGCCTTTTCTAAGATGAAACACTGCTCATTCTTGTGTTTTTACTGATTAATGAACTATTTGTAAGTGGTCAGATTTCTGGACATATTTGTCTTCAGCACTGGTTTCAACCCAATGATCAGAAGAACAGATTATATTTTTCCTTTACAAATCTCCACTGTACTCGAATACAAACTGATGATTGGGAGCCGCGGACGTACGTCGTGCGTGATTAGTAGGTCACGTGTCTGTAACTCGTCTGTAGCTGCGCTAGAAACTCTATAACCGACCCAAATTCTGTCACCTTTCTCACGTGGGTTTGTAAAAGTATTTTATAGACACGTGTGTTAAACTGTTTTGTTGTGAGATCACAGAAACGAGCGAAAGTGAGCGCAGAACAAACCAAGCCCACTGCATATAATAATCACTACTGATGCTGCAGATGGAATGTTTATTTCAGAATCAGAAGAGATTTATTGCTGGTTTTACACATTACCTGCTCAGGGAGAATGTGGTGTAAAAATCCTAAAGACTCTGATCATAATTACATTACACACCTCAGCTAGGTTTTATTCACATTACTGTAAAATAGGACGTTATGAAACAAAGCCCTAATGTAATTTTCTCTGTATGTGTTTCAGTTATGTCCAGAGTGCGTGTAAACTCTTTAAAGCAGCAGAGGAGTGCCGTCTGGACCGGGACGAGGAGAAAGCCTACGTCCTGTACATGAAGTACCTGACTGTCTATGACCTCATTAAGAAGAGACCGGACTTCAAACAGCAACAGGTGAGAAAGACCTCTAGCTGGGAGGTAAAGGATTCGAAATTATTCTGAAAAACTGTGTAGAGAAAATCTGTTTCCAACAAAATCTAATCTACACTATAATCTAATCTACAATATAATCTAATCTACAATATAATCTAATCTACACTATAATCTAATCTACAATATAATCTAATCTACAATATCTAATCTACAATATAATCTAATCTACACTATAATCTAATCTACAATATAATCTAATCTACAATATAATCTAATCTACAATATCTAATCTACACTATAATCTAATCTACACTATAATCTAATCTACAATATCTAAAATGGGGACACTGGTGTTTTTCACATAGTAGATTTTTAGACTCCCTAACTAGTGCACCATGTAGTGAATAGGGTGTGGCCTAGACTTAGTCTCTGACACTATGGATCCCTCGCCTGTCCCCTCACGTATCTCTCACCTGTCCCCTCACGTATCTCTCACCTGTCCCCTCACGTATCTCTCACCTGTCCCCTCACCTATCTCTCACCTGTCCCCTCACATATCTCTCACCTGTCCCCTCATCCGTCCCCTCACATATCTCTCACCTGTCCCCTCACATATCTCTCACCTGTCCCCTCATCCGTCCCCTCACATATCTCTCACCTGTCCCCTCACATATCTCTCACCTGTCCCCTCATCCGTCCCCTCACATATCTCTCACCTGTCCCCTCACATATCTCACCTGTCCCCTCATCCATCCCCTCACATATCTCTCACCTGTCCCCTCACATATCTCTCACTTGTCCCCTCACATATCTCTCACTTGTCCCCTCACATATCTCTCACCTGTCCCCTCACCTGTCCCCTCACCTGCCCCCTAACATGTTCCCTCACATGCCCCCTCACCTGCCCCCTCATCTGTCCCCTCACCTGTCCCCTCACATATCTCTCACCTGTCCCCTCACATATCTCTCACCTGTCCCCTCACATATCTCTCACCTGTCCCCTCACATATCTCTCACCTGTCCCCTCACCTATCTCTCACCTGTCCCCTCACCTATCTCTCACCTGTCCCCTCACCTATCTCTCACCTGTCCCCTCACCTATCTCTCACCTGTCCCCTCACCTATCTCTCACCTGTCCCCTCACCTATCTGTCACCTGTCCCCTCACCTATCTGTCACCTGTCCCCTCACCTATCTGTCACCTGTCCCCTCACCTATCTGTCACCTGTCCCCTCACCTATCTGTCACCTGTCCCCTCACCTGTCCCCTCACCTATCCCCTCACATATCTCTTACCTGTCCCCTCACCTGTCCCCTCACCTGTCCCCACACCTGAACAAAATTTACTTAGCCCACACATCAACTGGCTTTTGTTTTATTTAAATGATCATCTGACGTGTTTCAAACGAATGATCAGCCGTCAGATGTTTAGCTTTAGATTTAAATAAAATTTCCATGTTCCACGATGTCCCTGGAGTAAGTGCTCTTTACTTCTGTAGTCTTTTGTTACAGTATATTTGAGATGTGCAGTCATTTTACATTCTGTTCTTCTCTTGCTGCAGGACTACTTCCTGTCCATGCTGGGGCCATCGAGCTTTAAGAAGGCCATCGAGGAGGCGGAGAAACTCTCTGAGAGTCTGAAGTTCAGGTGCTGGTCTCTCCACTCACCACTAACTTCTCTACAGTCATTCAGTATAAAGACACATAATCACCAGTACCAGGGACTGTGGGAGGTGTCCTAAACCACACCCCCTACTCACTATGTAGGCAACATCTTCTCTAAAAGTGCTAATGGGACTCGTGGGACTAGTGCACTAGCCTGAGAATGGAATTTAGACACTAACTCACTGTGGTGCACTGTGAGATAACACCATGTATATTTTTAGACTCCCTAACTAGTGCACTTTGTAG